>NC_056737.1:641059113-641126613 GCF_019279795.1 Protopterus annectens
AGAAATTATATGAATGAACCTGCAAATCCATCATACTTACATGATGCTCAGTACAGTTTGATATACCTTACTTGTAGTGAGAGTGGAATTACCCATTCTATACATTTTTTTCAAGTTCCTCTAGAAAATATTTCCCTTTGTGATATTCCTCGAAATGCCATATAATATATATATATATATATATATATATATATATATATATATATATATATATATATATATATATATATATGGGTCTAGGACACATGCTCGACTAGCATATGTCCGAATCACAAAACATTGAACACACATACACGAAAGTGCTTAACATCGAAAAGCGCTTCTTTGTATGTGTAGTTCAAAAAAAAAATCTACGTTTCTGCAGGGGGTCTTTGCCCTCATGCACCCTCCACACCCCCCCCCTACTTTATTATTCTCACTCCAAGATCACACTACAGTGGGGAAAAGGGAATTTTCCCTTACCCGCACTGTAGTCCGATCTATGAGAGAGGCACACATACCCAGAAGTGCTTGTCGATGTTAAGCGCTTTCATGTATGTGTGTTCGATGTTTTGTGATTCGGACATATGCTACTCGAGCATGTGTCCGGATCCCATATATATATATATCTATATGTATATATATATATATATATATATATATATATATATATATATATATATATATATATATTAAGCTGACAGCCAGCAAACACTGCATGTGATTGTAACTGTTGCTGCTTTTACTACAGATGCTGAAACTGTTAGTATTACTGCATGATGATGAGGAGGAGGAGGAAGAGGAGGAATAATGTACTGTGTATTTTATGTCCAATCACTTTCTATCGTGATGAAGAGAAAGAATGGAATGTGTACATTATGTCCATTCACATTCATACAATGAGATAATCTGCCCACTGGTCAACAAAAAATTCATAGTAAGGGCTGTTTTCTCAATGGACTTTGGAGTAACTGAAACCTGCTCTTACACAGGTTCTTAGGTGTGTACAAGTTTAAAGACTATAAGGGCCTTTTAAGCCTAGCCATGCATCCCAAAAATCTGACAGGTTTCAGTACTCTTGACAAGTGTAAGCAGGAGCTTGGGAGATGAAACATTTACAAGCAGGGGCCTGGGAAATGAACCATTTACAAGCTGTCTGTGTCCATTAGAGATGTAGGTGCAAACCAGGGATGAATTTTCTGTCCCCCCATCTAATTGTCCAAGTTGCATTTGAATTGCATTATGGAGGAACTGCGCTTCACATGGATGAGGTGCCTGCTCCATTGAAAGGGTAGTCTCTGGGTTACATACCTGTCTCTCCAGCAGATCCTGATTATATCACAGACAAGGTTTATGTCTTTAGAGCAGGTAATTCTGATGCTGTTTGTTTTGAGGATATGCAGGAGGCCCGTCATTATGGCGTCTGACAATGCCTTGTATGCCAGACATATATCTCCCCTTAACAACCTGTAGGAGGTAGAATACAGAGATAGGGCCTTGAGGTGGTCTGCACAGGACATGTTACTTATGTCCTGTATTCTTTCAATGATGAACCTCAGTGATCATTCCAGTTGTTGGATGTGCCTGGTTAGGTACATACCAATGGGAGGCATTGTACTCAATGATAGGTCTGATTAATGCTGAATACAGTGGAACAATGACCTCCTTCAATCTACATAACATACATTTGTTCATAAGTTGCACCACACAGAATGATTTCCTCACTATTGTAGACACATAATGGTCAAAGGCTAGATGAGTGCCTATTTGTGTCCTCAAGTCCCTGACTACTGGGTCAGCTCTTAGGGGTGTGTTGTCAATATGAAAGTTACCATGGATGGATGACTTCCCAAAGGAAACTATTATGTTTTTTTTGTCATTTAGTTTTAGTTTATAGCTCTAACACAAGTTACTTGCCCATGTAAGCCCTTCCTGGAGAACATTAGTGTTGACGGGGGATTCTATGACTGCTCCTAATTTGTAATCATCTGCAAGTTCACCCAGAGGCCCTTGACATTGTTCTTGTTTAGACAAGTAAATTCTAAAAAGGAGTAGTCCCATGACCGATCCCTGAGGGGCTCACTTGTGGCTGGCCTCTTTGTAGAGGTGGACTCCCCGATTCTAACTTCCTAGGTCCTGCTTGTGAGCCAGCTGACTATCCAGGAGTGACATAAAGGTTTATACCTAACTTCTTGAGTTTGTCAACAATTTCTGAATGGAGTATTGTGTTATATGCCTTGGCCAGGTCAAGACAGGCAATGTGAACTGATGATTAGATAAATCTGGCACAACAGTCAATGAGAAGAAACTTGCCTTGAGACTTGGTATGTATTGCAGCACTTTTTATAAATATTTTAGTCATTAGATTATGCACTAAATGAATGGCAACAATTCAGGATCCATTACACAGATTTATAGATTATTAATAGGCATGCAATACAATAGACTATTTAGAAGCCTATCTCAATTTTGCAATTGCCTCAATCACACAATAAACAAATACATACTGCGAAACTTAAACCTTGCGTTACAGAAAGCAGCTCACTAAAAACTGATTAATCCTCTGAAATATCTGCCAAATATCTGTAACATTTCCTCATAACTATTCAGATTTTATCTTTGTGATGCCAAAAAAAGAGTACTTCTGACAGTGGCTATTGTTTTCAGTAAATTTTGTGAGTAGATTGTTTTGCATTTTCATCTACAGTAATTAAATGTGGAAATTGAAGAAATACATACAGAGTAGAAATGCAATTTCAAAAAACTGTATTTCCATTGTTCTGCTCCAAAAATAAATGGAAAATGAACTTCTATTTCAGTAGCAGGTCTGACTGCTGTTAATGTCCGACTCCAGAACAGTTACAACATAATTAATATGGGGTCTATATTTGGCTACCAAATTTGAAAAACAGTGAACCATAAAACACCAAATGGAAAGGAGTGAATGGGGCAATCAGCGAACTAAAGAAGCATTGAAAAATACTACTTTATCAAATGGCATAGCTGGTGAACAATCAGGAAGTAATGCGATACATAAGGTAAGTGAAGGGACACCTTTAACATTTTCCCTTTTCCCCACTGTAGTGCAATCTGAGAGTTGGTATAGTTGGGGGGGTGCAGCCCCCCCACCTTGGTTGGTTGTGTGTGCAATGTTAGCTGACTATGGCTATTCTATGCCATTTTTTTTTATGATTTTGTAATTCCCTGATTTCCTGCTCATTTTTTACCTTTCTGTGTTTTGCATTTTGCTGTTTTTTCTTTAATTTGGTAGCTGAACATAGACCCACCAGTACATGCTTGTACATCATAATCTGCTTTGCCCCCTGAATCTGAGAAGATTGTGTGAGTGTAGCTAGATCTGTTTTATGACATTAATTCATCAGTACTTTTTCAAATCAAAAGATGTACATGTTTATACTTGTTTACCTGTTTAAATATAATGGTGTACTGGAGACTTCTCTTGCTCCTGGTGAAAAGCAAGTTAGTGTATCGCTCCCACTGAAAATGGGTTTTGCCAAGTTGAACTTTCCCCAGTCAACAATTTCTGTTAATAAAATGAATAAATAAATGATGTATAGCAATCCCAGAGGTTATTATATAAGTTCATGAGAAAAAAGAACAATATCATATTAAAATTTTTAACTTTTTAAATTAGGACCCAGTTGGACTGAATACAGACTGATACTTAGCTCTTACTGCAGTGGTGGTACTGCGGTAGCGTTGTTGCCTCACTGTAAGACGCTGTCCTGTTTGATTCTCAGCTAGAGCGTCTTCTGTGTAGAGACATGTGTGAATGGGCTTACCTTCGTTGAAGGTTGTGCATCACGGCTGGCAACTCGGCACGTAAAAATCAACTGCCAATCATTAGCGGACCGGAGTTCCGCTGTGGCGACCCCTAACCGAGAAAAGCCGAAAAGACACAGACTTAGCTCTTAAAGTTATTATAACTCCCATACTTACCCAATTATTTCATACTTTCCAGTTCTCCCAATAATTTTTTTTTTTTCTTTGCATATCTCTTATAATGGTATCACCCAAACCAGGTAAAATCCCACATTGCCTTAAAGATATAGACCCATATCCTCATTAATGCTGCTATAAAATTATAAACTAAAATAATTGTTATGATGTTGAAATCCTTACTGTTTTGCCTTATCTCTAATACCTGAACTTTGTTGCTGTATTTTCAAGGTATCAAAAATATCCCTGCACCAGCTGCTACTTAATTTGTTGACTTTTTAAGAAACCATTTGAAAATATTAAATGGCCCTGGTGTATGGTCAGTGATGAAGCATATTGGTTTTCCTGATAAATTTATACAAGCAGTCAAAGCATTATATTACTCCCTGCAGGTCTCTGTCTTAGTGAATGAACATCCCTTTCCCTTAAAAAAGTGTATTCATCAAGGTTGTCCCCTTTCTCCTTCCTTTTAAATATCGAACATCTGAATATACTATTCAATCAATCTCACAAGTTTATTGGATGAATCCTTGGTAATATGAAAACTAAAGCACTGCTGCTTGCTATTGACTGTGTGACTTTAACTAGTAATCCTCTCTCTGAAACTTCAATTGTCCTTGACTTGATAGTAGACGTCAGCTAAATTTCAGGGTTAAAGATAAACCTCACTAAGTCTGAATTATTTCCAGCCACTCTTGCAGCTAAGAAACTGAGCTTATTCTTGAGTTCTCTTCAACTTAACTGGTCCTAGTCCCTGCTATGTTAGTTAGGTATATGCAAAAAGAAAAAGTTGTGGTATCCCTTAAAGTCTTCTTCACCTCTTCCCACAGCCTCGGCTTAGCAGTCTTCTTAGATATGTAGACTTGGACCAAGGAAAAATTGACACAGATCTTTACAGAAAAGCTACTAGAGTAAACCTCCTGCTTTATAATAAGAGTCTCCATCCCACTAGGAGAAAATATAACATTGTTGAGTTCCAGGGCTACAGGTTGGCCAGGATCACCAGGGAAATGGAACTCATCCTTAAGAACATAAATGATCTTGAAAATGACTTTTTGGTGAGGGGATACAAAAGCAATATTTTAAGAAGCATTCTGGAACCTATAATTGAATGAAAAAGTAAAATTCACCAGCACTTAATCCTTATAGGAGGGTTTTAAAGAAACCTATGGACAACAAATCTAAAGACAGTTGTATCTTGACTTTTACTGTTGACTATTACAGCATCATTAATATTATTACAGAAAACTGGGCCATAATAACTGAAAGCATGTATCTAATGGACATCCTTGGAGAAGATCCTTCATGTGGGTATAGGAAAGCCAGAAACATCAGGAGTTGGGTTGAAAGTAGGCCCAGACCATTGGGCACATGCACTAATAAATGTGGAGCCAAATATGCTTTATGTCAGTACATACAGGAGGAAGGCATGTTTTTCTGTCCTTATTTAAAGGAAAACTCCACCCTGGAACTAAAAAAAATCTGTTTTTTTTCACTCTGCCTTTGTTTCCTGACCTATTTTAATGCCTCAAAATCACTCCAAGTGCTTTATTTGTAATTTTAGCCTGTTTTCCACAACATGGCTACCAATGGGGCTTGATGTATCAAAGTGATCTTGTTCTCCCTCAACTCTTTCTCTTTCCCATAATGCTTTGTATGACTCATGCAAGACATAAGGAAGTAACTGTGAATTCCCATGCCATTGGCATATAATGGGATTTGTGTGAGTCACTGTTAAATTCTTTACCTTCTGTAAAAGGACTGCTTCTTTTCTGTCTCTAATCACCCTCATTTATGTTTGGCTCAGACCTTGATTTACACTATAGTTATTAAGAAGTTATCCAGCTACAGCCAGAAAGGTAACTAAATTGCAGGCCTTTGTTCAGGGTTTTCTTTTGTAGTCCAAGAGGAACTGATTCTGCAAGGGTCTCTCAGTGCAGTAGCAGTTTTAACACCTCTGCAGTGGTGTGGGGGGAAGGTACTGTCAATTCCTCTTGAACTACAAAAGAAAACTCTGAACAAAGGCCTGCAATTTAGCTACTTTTCTAGCTGTAGCTGGATAATTTCTAAGTATAGTGTAAAACAAGGTCTGAGCCAAACATAAATCAGGGTGATTAGAGAGTGCATTTGAGGTGTTAAAATAGGTCAGAAAACAAAGACATAGTGAAAAAAAAACAGATGTCTTTAGTTCTAGGGTGGAGTTTTCTTTTAAAGAAACTGATTAAAACCAATGCAAGAAGTGACTGTAACTCAATGCAGGTGGTTTACAGGGCAAGCTGCAATGACTGGGAAGCATTTTATGTGGGGAAAATGCTCAACAGACATAAAAGAAGGATTTCTGGTCATTTTTCTGAAATTAGAGCTAAGTGCAATAATAACGCACTGGCTTGGCACCTGCAGCTTCACAAAAGACACACTGGCTTTACATTTCAAATTAATGATCATGTGGACCTTTTGGAACTGGAAGCAACATCCCTGATTATTTAGAAAAATGTAAACTACTATGGCAGCTGAAACTGAACTCTTTTAGAAAACTGAGGCTTAATTATTATTGCTCCATACAAAGCATACTAGAAGTCATAAAACTGCCTTACTGTTTAAAAGACTATTAATGCTGTCACTACATGCTAATATTATACATGCTAATATTGTTATAAACAAATATCAAATATTTTAAATATTTTACAATGAAAATAATCAAATGTTTCTTTGAACTCAGCACTTGTTCAGAACTCATTGAAAGCACTAAATAAGCTACAAATTGCTACAGCACTCAATTTTCCTCACTTCTCTAGAGGAAAACAGTTTTTAGTACTAAATAAATAAGCACCTATCCAGGCATGTCTAAGGGTCAGCAACTGGTGTTTTCTCCTGTCTACTTGATGAATATGGGCATCTTGGGGATATGCAGCAATTGCCTCATGTACACAGACAACCCTCTCCTCCTGCCACCCAACACTACAACCTGTGAGATATGCACTTATATAGCCAAACTTGAAGCAAAGCTCTCTTCACCCAAAACTGGACTAGACAGTGAAGAGGAGAAGGTAAACACTTGCACCACACCACACTCATCACATATTCCCTCAAAACCTACACCACCAAAACAGACACATAGAAACACAAAACACACACCTACATTCACAAAGGCTCTCAATAAAAATTTGCTCAAGGAACAAAGACCTCCAAAGCAGAAATGCAAGCAATCTCCACCCTCCAACACAACCCAAATGACACATAGCCCACAAACTCAGTGTGCCACTCAACCACAGCCCATAAGGCATAACAATGTACCCAACACACTAATCATAGGTGACTCTATAGTCAGGCACACTGATGTTCCACTCACGAGGTTAAACAAGGAGAAAGTTACTGTCAGCTGCCTGTCAGATTGCCAGGATCTGCCACATAATGCTTGCACTCAGGTCACTCCACAACAAGTACAAATATGACTCTGTCATTGTCCATGTTGGTGTGAATGACCTGAGACATACCTCCCTGGACTACATGAAAAGAGACATGGAGGAGCTCTCCGATCTTGTAGCCCAGGCAGGTATGACCTTAGCCCTGAGTAGCATCCTGCCATCACCCAGAATTATACCACAGTACAAGGACAAAATGACTGACTTCAACAATTGGCTAAGCTTCTGGTGTCATTCTAAGGGGATCCAGTATCTATCTGCCTGGGATGACATGATCAATAGACCACAATGCTTTGCCAGAGATGACCTGCACCTGTCGCCCTTGGGATTCCGTTTACTGGCTAAGGCTCTTGCCACCCCTATAGTGCCTTTTTTAGGCAAGGTTCAAATGACAAATTCACCACTGTAACAGGTACAAGCAAGCAAAATCTGAGGATAATGCTACTCAATGCTAGAAGTCTAAACCTCAAAATGCATTAACTCGAGGCACTCCTTAAAATGGAGAACACTGACATCTGTGCAGTGACAGAGACCTGGTAAAAGGCTCCAGAGAGCACCCCTGCATTACCAGGCTATGATTCATACCACACCTTTCGACCACCTAACCTGGACCAAAACACTAAAGGCAGAGGCGTGCCCATATTCATTAAGGATATCCACACCTCCAGGCTAGTTGCTCAGCATAATGCATCCAAGATTATCCAAGTGCAACTAACTCTGGGCAAGACTGCAATCTAAATTGTAACTTGCTAGAGATCCCCCACCATGCCCCAGGATTCCCACTCCTCATTTCTTGATAAACTGAAAAATATTAGGGTACAACCCAACACCCTCATAATGGGTGATTTCAACTACCCCACCATTAACTGGGAAAACTATTCATGTACCAACTCTTTTGCTCAACGTTTTCTGGAATTAATAAATTCCAATGCCTTGGATCAACTTATCCACACCTTCACGAGGAGCAGCAATATCCTAAACCTGGTCATTACCAACATGGGTGACCGGTGTTCCACACCAGAGGTCAATTCCTCGTTGGTCAGATCCAACCACAAGCTAATCACCCTAGACATCCACATCCCACTCCCACCCTCCATTAGGGAAACCACTGTAAAAAATTTCTACAAAGCCAACTTCATGCTTCTTAAGACAGAAGTGGCAAACTTCACCACACCCATGCAGACAGACAATAGATGTACGACTGCTGAAGCCTACAGAAATGCACTTTATAAGCACTTACACAAGTGCATGAATCGTGCTATCCCTAACAGAACCAAGATGCTATCCTCCAAAAAAAGGAAGCCAATCTGGTGGTCTCCTGCCATAAACAAACTCTACAATAGAAGGAAGAAGCTGTTGCAAAAAAGAGTAAAATCCCATGATTGGAGGAACTCCGTGGTCAGCCTCAGCAAGAAGCTGAGATCCCTCATAAAATCCTCCAAAGCTAGTTATGAAAAGAAAATCACAACTGATTCTAAAACAACCAGAAAGCATTCTATAGCTATGTAAAGAGTCTCAGTGGCAGCACTCGAATCTGCTCTGAGTTACAGCACAATGGCACTAAATATACAGAACCAATTGATATTGCCAACATCCTGGCAGATAGGTTCAGTGCTAACTTTACCCATTCTCTCATCCCCCTAGAGGGCCCATCTCTAGACCAGAAGAATGCAAAGTTCCTGTAATCACGGCTGCACAGGTAAAAACCACACACTCCAAAGCCAAGAACACAGCATCCATGGGAGCTGACAACATCCCAGGCTGCATTATACATGAACTACAGAATGAACTGGCACCCCACCTAAGCACCATGTTCAATCATAGCCTCACCTCAGGCTTTGTGCCCACTGAATGGTGCACAGCAACAGTTATCCCACTCCACAAAGGGGGAGCCACAACAGACCCTGGAAACTGCTGCCCCATTAGCCTAATGAGCCTGGTCTTTAATGCCATGGAACATATCATCATGAAACATATAAACAAAGACATTGGTAATCTCCAAATTCTGGACCCCACCCAGTTTGGGTTTGTAAAAGGCAGATCATGTCTCCTAAACCTGATAGACTTCTTTGAAGCAGTCACCAAAGCTGTAGATGAGGGTAAGGTGGTTCACACAGCCTATCTAAATCTCACCAAGGTTTTTGACACCAACCCCCACTCTGGAATTATAGATAAACTCACTAAACTAGTTATAAATCCCTATGTCACAATATGGGTTGCCAACTGGCTCACTGACAGAACCCACACTGTGAAAGTACCAGATTTCAAATCTGACTTCAGACCAGAGACAAGTGGAGTATCACAGGGTTCAGTCCTGGGTCCTCTCTTGTTTGGTATCTACTTTTCTGAAGTACAGGCTGACACAGAAGGTCTTTGGCTAATGAAGTTCGCAGATGACTGCAAACTAGGAGCCATAACTGAAACTCCTAATGATGTGGACATCCTAAAAAAGGGCCTCACTGAGACATATGCCTGGTGTCAAAGCCATGGCCTCAAGCTCAATGTGAAAAAAGTGCATTGTCATCCCCTTTGTTAAAAACTCTGCACCTATAAGCTACCACATTGGTGGTAGTCTACTTAACACTGAAAGTGTAATAAGAGACCTTGGGATACAGGTGGACAGTAGTCTCTCCTTTCATTATCACATTGCCACAGTAGTCAGGAAATCCTTCTACATGGCACACCTCATCACAAAAGGTTTCTCATCCAGGAAAAAAGAGGTCATTGTTCCCCTGTACTTGTCACACATTAGACCCATTATAGAGTACAATGCCCCTTTTGGTATGTACCTCACAAGACATCTACAACAACTGGAAAGGCCACAGAAATACCTCACAAAGAGGATTACCAGCCTCAAACAGATGCCCTACACAGGCCGTCTCAAAAAATGCCAGCTTTAGTCCATCGCATATTGCCTACTCAGAGGCGATCTCTGCCTAACATACAAAGCTATGTCAAACCCAGAGCTGTTGGACATGCTCCACTTAAAGAAATCCCAATACCTCCGAGCTACATGCTCTAGGGACCTAAACCTTGTCACCACAATAAACAGAATGTGCTGGAGAGATAGATTCCTGTCCCAGAGACTTCCCATACTCTACCTATCTATATCAAACAAAGCTCCTCATTAGCACTCTTCAAGAAAAATTTTGATGATTGGATGGGAAATAGGAAATTCACCCCGGGGATCACCTCTGTGGCTCTGCTCGACAGGGGCACAGGAAAATAATTTTCTTGGGTGGCAAAAGCCAGGGTACCTTTTTGGCTAGACTTATAAAGGCCCTAGGGCCAATAGTCTAGTACCTACCTATGAACCTATGAACATTGGTACTGTTTTCTGATATGTTTACTCATTTAAAGTAAGTTCTTTCTTAGTTAGACACCACACTTGAACAGATCCCCAGGGCCTCAATGCTTTATTTCTAACATTTTTCACTATTTATTTCTAAAATTTTCATGGTATTTCTACCTTAGCAATTATAGCTATGGTTTTCAGCCTACTTAGGTGTTGACGTGTACATTTCTACACAATGTTCATAAATATTATGATATGTGAATTTTTTTTTTTTACATACAAACCTGATGAAGTATTATCTGGTATGAAAGCGATCTTTGTTAAAAGTGTTTCAGTTTATAAGTTACCAATATTTATTCTGACACATGTTTAGTGGTAGATATTTTTGTTAGTTAATTAGTTAATCATTCTGTTAGTGAGTTTGTTTCTTAATTAATAAAGTTTGGATTAGTATGTTAACCTTAATAATCTGTTCTTATATTATATATTTTAATTTGTCTCTAGCTTTTAAGTTTCAGTTCTAAGGTAGCACAGTCTCAGTTTACTTTATGGTGTTAAGGGAGAAGGAGGACTTAGTTAAAGGAATGAGTTTAATGCTTTTATTGCTAACAGAACCATCCCCTGTAACTACTCCCATGCTCCAGATAACCTAATTATATATAAATTAATGAATGTCCTTAATGCTTTTCATTATACTCAACTAAGATCAATTGTTTGTGTGTTTTAATAAAGGATATTCCATTTTTAACTCAACTGTGGACTACCTATTTTATTATTTTTAGTACGTATTTTAAAGTTCAAATTTTATTAGTGAACTAGGTGCATAACATATTTCAAGGCATGAACTTCACACCCTACACACTGAGAAGTTTCTGCTTGGTTAGTTAGGTATATCACTGCACTTTGAAGTTCAGGATTGCAATGTCAGGTTTCATTTAAATAGACAAAAATACAGTATTCTCTTTGAATAAGTCTAGAAATGTAGCAATATTAAAGCAGGCCTTCAACACAAACTTACAGTGTCAGTGAATGCAGTTTCAATCAGTGAAAATAATGTTCAGTCAAGAATACTGAGAAGAAGAGAATGTGCAGTACATCAAGTACAAAGACATTTTGTTGTTGTGCTACAAGGCTTGGGAACCAAGGTTGAAGAGGCATGTAGAGATCTGCAGGGTTTTGGTATTATTAGGAGATACTTTAGACACAGTTAGTTAGTTAATTAATTTGGACTGATATACAGAAAATCACTGTAGTACAGACACTCAAGTAGGAGTACAAAGGTCAGGTCAAATATCCAGCAGGCCATAATGCTAATTATACTATTCAGGAGAAAAAGGATATAAACAGACTATTTCAGTTTATCAGCACTGCTTCTGGATTCAGTATTCGGATATTGTTGACATCTACCTCTGATGTACATAATAAAGTGTTCTTAACCAAACTACAGTGTTTGCAGACTTTATTTTGAAATGTACACGATGGTTTGGCCCATAAAGGAGAGACTGGCAGTTGTTCAGCACAAGTTTGAGTAATTAACAAATAAAGACATTCATTCCAGTCTCATTCCAGTTTGTTCCATTTATTTCCAGTTCATACCAGTATCCTACATTCATAGCAATTCTCACAAAGGATATAATAAACATCACTCTAACGAACGTTGGGTCCACTCCTTGAAAAAACTTTATATTTCCTTATTTTGCTAAATAACAGCTATTAAGAAATTTTTTAGCCCTCTATTGTTCTGACTTTTTAGACATGTTCCTACTCTTTCAAACCATTCAAGGCTTAGGAATATTAATAACCTTTTGGATTGTCACATTTGGGAAGACCAAAGGAAACATGTAAATAAGGCAGTTAGAACTGCCCATACATATCTCTAAGATCTTGAAATTCCAGATTGGGATAAATATTAAAAGGCTTTTCTTTTGGTACACCTTCTCCATGGATCATGCAGTCTTGTCAAGATGGGCCAAGATTGAAGGCAGCATTTTAAACTCTGTCTCTCCTTGGGGACTAAGTTGCTTTTTGAAAATCTTTACCTAAACACCTAAGAGTCTAGCATTTGGTATATCAGAGCCATTCAGCTGTCCCTGTCCTTTTTCCTATAATCTTCTGTGGCATGATATATGGTGATTATCCATTCCTTTATGACAATCCACATGTATCCATAAAGAGTCCGTCCTCATAGACTGTGAATGGGATAATCTAAGGATCTAGGGATAAAGTGGCTATCTGACTATCACAACCTTGCAAAGGAGAGAGACTTTCAATTCTTTTGAAAATCTTCAAATAACATGAGGACTACCTAAATCATCCTTTTAATTTTTTTTTGCGACTTAGATACATGGTATCTAGATTTCCTTTTTTCTTCTGATGTCACACAGGAATTCTTCCCCTCTCCTTTTGACCTCTTTCATAGGGTTAACTAATCCCCTTGCTCACTTTTAAAATTAAAGACTTCTAATTTTTATTCTCTATTAATTATTTATACTCAAGAGATAGTTAAAGTTAATATTAATGCCTAGCTGAGTATTACAGGAATTCACAACCCAATGACCACACCAATCTTTTTCTTCAGAGAGATTTTGCCAGCTTGAATGCATCCCATAGACATTTGAGAAGACTTTTTTTACTGAGTCATGGTGGTAAGTAGGACCCTGTCACAAATGTTACTAAAGGGCTGACCCATGCCTTTTTATGCTCAGGATCTAGGTTGTGTAATCCCACAGTAACCAGAAATTCTCACATTGTTCTCTTATTTTTCTATTTATGGAATTCCCTTTCCTTATGTGTGCAACAATACTTGGAATTGTTCTTCCATTCTTCAAAGCTTGTTTCTGGGCAGGTTTAATCCCCAACCCCAGCACCCATGGTGATCACTGGAGTAGGTGAGTTCTCCACATCTCAGAAGTTGCGAGAGCCTATATAGCCTTGGCTTGGAAGTCTTCCTCTACACTCTGCAGAGGGGCCTCTTTTTCTTAAAAGAACAGAGGACATGTTCAAAAGCTTGGCTAAGAATCACAATACCCTGGCTATTACTGAGAACGATAGCATATGGAAGGCATTTACTAACAAACTGAAGCAGTTGTCTGAAATAGTAGGATGTCCCTTCTGCATAATAAACAAAGATCCCTTCTACCCTCTGACCTCATAATAGTCTGGCTGCTGAATATCATTTATGTTAGTGTGTTTTATTTTTTAGTCTGGTGACACTCTTTTTTTGCTACCAATCAATTGATTTAATTAATTCAGTACCCTGACTTCTCTCCTTGTATGTCATTCTCTTCCTTCCTCTGTCACTTTAAATAGTTATATATTGATTTTATACTGATGCATACTTTGTCATGTTAAGCATAAACATTATTTTTTAAAAAATATGTTTTAGATGCCTGTTAACTACTATATTGTTTATGTTTTTATCCATGTTTCCATTTTGTATCTGTGATCATAATTATTGTTGTAGTCAAACGTATTGGTTCTTTTCAAACTATATGATTTATCTGTTGAGAAAATACAACTGTTTAGCAAAAAATGAATCTAGGAAAAAGCACTTTGTTGAATATTGTGTGTTTCATCATGTAAACGAGCTAGGGGCCGCTTCATTTTCTTTGAATCTTTGGTCTTGGTCTGCTGTTATAATGGTAGAATACTTTTTTCTGCAAATGGTAATGCACAGAGTATTGCTTACTGCTTTCTAATATTCCTTAATATTGCTATCTCTAATAAACCCAGCCACTGGGGATGCACAAGCCAGTGCATTTCTTTGTGCCGGTCCCAAGCCCAGATAAATGGGGAGTGTTGTGTCAGGAAGGGCATCTGGCATAAAAATTCTGCCACATCACTTATGGCGCAAAAATTTCATATTTCCATACCGGATCGGTCGAGGCCCGGGTTAACAATGACCGCCACCAGTACTGTTAGCCAACAGGGTGCTGGCGGAAATTGGGCTACTGTTGGCCAAAGGAGAAGAGGAGGGCAAAGGCATGCCCGAAGGCAGGAAGAGAGGAGGAAGGTTAGGAGTGTAGCAGTGAGGGTAGGAACTTTGAATGTTGGCAGTATGACTGGTATAGGAAGAGAGCTAGCTGATATGATGGAGAGAAGGAAGGTTGATATATTGTGCGTGCAAGAGACCAGATGGAAGGGAAGTAAGGCCAGGTGTTTAGGAAACGGGTTCAAATTGTTCTATCATGGTGTGGATGGCAGGAGAAATGGGGTAGGGGTTATACTAAAGGAACAATATGCCAAGAGTGTTTTAGACGTGAAGAGAGTGTCTGACAGAGTGATGTTTATGAAGCTCGAAATTGATGGTGTAATGATGAATGGTGTTAGTGCATATGCTCCACAAGTTGGGTGTGCGATGGATGAGAAAGAGAAATTTTGGAGCGAGTTGGATGAAGTTGTGGTGAGTGTACCCAAGGGTGAGAGACTAGTGACTGGAGTGGACTTTAAAGGGCATGTTGGTGAAGTGAACAGAGGGGATGAGGAAGTGATGGGTAGGTATGGTGTTAAGGAGAGGAATGCAGAAGGTCAGATGATTGTGAATTTTGTGAAAAGGATGGACATGGCTGTGGTGAATACGTATTTTAAGAAGAGGGAGGAGCATAGGGTGACGTACAAGAGTGGAGGAAGATGCACACAGGTGGATTATATCCTATGTAGGAGGGCCAGTCTGAAGGAGATTGGAGACTGTAAAGTGGTGGCAGGGGAAAGTGTAGTTAAGCAGCATAGAATGGTGGTCTGTAGGATGACGTTGGTGATCAAGAAGAGGAGGAGGAGTGTGAAAGCAGTGCCAAGGATTAAATGGTGGAAGTTAAAAAAGGGTGATGGTGAAGTGGAGTTTAGGGAAGAGTTAAGACAGGCACTGAAAGGCAGTGGAGAGTTACCGAATAGCTGGGTAACTACAGCAGAACTAGTAAGGGAGACTGCTAGAAAGGTGCTTGGTGTGACATCTGGACAGAGGAAGGAGGACAAGGAGACCTGGTGGTGGAATGAGGAAGTACAGGAGAGTATACAGAGGAAGAGGCTGGCAAAGAAGAAGTGGGATTATCAAAGAGATGAAAAAAGTAGACATTAGTATAAGGAGATGAGGCGCATGGCAAAGAGAGAGGTGGCGAAAGCTAAGGATAAGGCGCATGGAGAGTTGTATGAGCGACTGGACACTAAAGAGGGAGAAAAGGACCTGTACCGATTGGCTAGACAGAGGGACAGAGCTGGGAAAGATGTGCAGCAAGTAAGGATGATAAAGGATAGTGAGGGAAAGGTACTCACAAGAGAGGAGAGTGTGTTGAGTAGATGGAAAGAGTATTTTGAGAGGCTGATGAATGAAGAGAATGAGAGAGAGAGAAGGTTGGATGATGTGAGGATAGTGAATCAGGAAGTGAAACAGATTAGCAAGGAGGAAGTAAGGACAACTATGAAGAGGATGAAGAATGGAAGGCTGTTGGCCCAGATGACATCCCAATGGAAGCATGGAGGTGCTTAGGAGAAATGGCAGTGGAATTTTTAACTAGATTGCTTAATGAAATTTTGGAAAGTCAGAGGATGCCTGAGGAGTGGAGAAAAAGTGTTTTGTTACCTATCTTTAAGAATAAGGGTGATGTGCAGAGCTGCAGTAACTACAGAGGGATAAAACTGATCAGTCACATCTTGAAGTTATGGGAAAGAGTAGTAGAAGCTAGGTTAAGAAGGGAGGTGATGATTAGTGATCAGCAGTATGGTTTCATGCCAGGAAAGAGCACTACAGATGCAATGTTTGCTCTGAGAGTGTTATTGGAGAAATACAGAAAAGGTCAGAAGGAGTTGCAGTGCGTCTTTGTAGACTTGAAGAAAGCATATGACAGGGTGCCTAGAGAAGAGTTGTGGTATTGTATGAGGAAGTCGGGAGTGGCAGAGAAGTATGCAAGAGTGGTACAGGATATGTACGAGGGTAGTGTGACAGTGGTGAGGACTGCAGTGGGAGTGACAGATCCGTTTAAGGTGGAGGTGGGATTACATCAAGAATCAGCTCTGAGTCCTTTCTTATTTGCAGTGGTGATGGACAGGTTGACAGATGAGATCAGACAGGAGGCCCCATGGACTATGATGTTTGCAGATGACATTGTGATCTGTAGTGAGAGTAGGAATCAGGTTGAGGAGACTCTGGAGAGGTGGAGATATGCTCTAGAGAGCAGAGGAATGAAGGTCAGCAGGGCTAAGACAGAATATATGTGTGTAAATGAGAGGGAGGGTAGAGGAATGGTGAGGATGCAGGGAGTAGAGTTGGTAAAGGTGGACGAGTTTAAGTACTTGGGATCAACAGTTCAGAGTAATGGTGAATGTGGAAGAGAGGTAAAGAAGAGAGTACAGGCAAGGTGGGATGGGTGGAGAAGAGTGTCAGGAGTGATTTGTGACAGACGGGTACCAGTAAGAGTGAAAGGGAAGGTCTACAAGAGGGTAGTGAGACCAGCGATGTTATATGGGTTGGAGACAGTGGCACTGACAAAAAGGCAGGAGTCAGAGCTGGATGTGGCAGAGTTAAAGATGTTAAGATTTGCACTCGGTGTGACTAGGATGAATAGGATTAGGAATCAGTATATTAGACGGTCAGCTCATGTTGGACAGTTTGGAGACAAAGCAAGAGAGACGAGATTGCATTTGTGTGGACATGTGCTGAGGAGGGATGATGGGTATATTGGGAAAAAGATGCTAAGGATGGAGCTGCCAGGTAAGAGGAAATGAGGAAGGCCTAAGATAAGGTTTATGGACGTGGTGAGAGAGGACATGCAGGCGGTTGGTGTGACACAGCAAGATGCAGAGGATAGGAAGAAATGGAAAGAGATGATCCACTGTGGTGACCCCTAACGGGAAAAGCCGACAGATGATGATGATTGCTATCTCTAATAATTTCTAATACTCACCTAAAATGGAGAATCTGTCTAATACCTGTATCCCTACCCTTCCAGAATTTGGTCTTTAAGGGGGGAGTCCTGAGGTGCTCAGAAGAGTACCAGTGAGCTCCACTAGGCATCCAACAGTAGTCTGGGTAGTTCTCTCTGGAGTGCATCCTGTAAAGGATTCTGTTTCACCAGCATCGTTATCAGTCAGTGTTGTGGAATAGGTCAGCCCTCCTTCCCTGCCTTTTTAAAGTTATATTCTGTCACTCATCTTGGCTTACATACTACCCAGTCATTTCCATGTGGGAATTATCCTGGTTGCTGATCGTTCACTAGTTAAATAGCTAACCAGGCGTCTATCCTAAAGTATGGCTTTGGTTGCCATCTATCCATGCAACAGTAGGGTACCAAGCAATTATCACTTCCAAACACTTACCTTTGTTGTTAAGGTGATTCTACAAAACTTACTTGCCTAACAACTGCTCATAAATAACCTGGTTGCTCAGCACTTATCTAGTCTCCTTGTCTTATTACCTATATCAGGACTAAGCATTAGTTTTTCACTTCCATATTTTCTGGCTAGCACTTGTTGTTGTGTGGAATTAAAAGTTTTAATGGTATCTCAAATGTTGCAGCTGCATGCTATACAATCTGCACACATCAGATTTCAGAAAGTCAGTTCTTTTGTTACTATTTCTGTTCTGGGGTAATAGTGCAAGCATAACATTGGTGGTTGCATATATGGCATTGTATAAGTGAAAAAAATGATCTACCTTCAGTTGTAGGAGGTTACCATTGGGGCTTATTGCTTTTTCAAATCCTTCTTCCAATCCAATCTGTGCCTGCATGCTGTGGTGCAGTCTTCTTTATGTTTTAAACTGTTAGGATTTAAAATGTAGACATTAATCTGTATTAATTAGTTTTAGAGAGACATTTTTGAGGCACTGCTCTTAATACTGATACTATTTTTTAATATGGTTTTAGCAATGTGTTAACCTTTAGGACACTTTGAATGATATGAACTGCTATTATGAGCGCTGAGGCCATAAAGGGAACCGCAAACTCAATATGAATACATTTCTGATTTGCAGATGAAACATTGCCAAGGATGCAGAAATGTTGATGATAGTGTATTTTGGACTATTTGATGTCCAGTACAGCTTCAAATGAAGTCTTTTGGTCTCTTTATCCTTGCAAGACATAATACAAAATTCGGCTAAGGGACATGTCTGTCATCTAAGTGACGTTCATGTGTAGTAAATAGTGCAATTTGCTGGGATCAGTAGCTTGAAGCCACGTAATACAGTTCTCGTCACATATTTTCCTAGCAGTAAAAATGAAACAGCTAATGCAGAGTGTTGTAGGTCATCATTCTAACCCCCATCCTTTTACAAATAATCTATACACATGAGTTCAAGATCATTTGTATTTTCTCTCTGCATAATATCAATTGCTCCAGTAACTGCACAATAAATGATTTGTAGTACAGACCCAGACCCATTAGATCCCAGTTTCTGGTTCATCATGCTTTTTGTACAGCAATTAAAACAATCAACTAGCATTTTCGTGCTGGTTTTGCTTTTTTCCTTTATATTCAGAATTATGCGAGAGTCATTATAGGAACAGACATCAACACGGTAACATGTTTGCATACATTATGGATACCCCAACCCCTTTTCTTAGACTATGTATGGCGAGTTAATTTGTATCCATTATAAACTTTTTCCTGTATAGGAAAAGAATGAATTCTACCCAGATCAGTATAAGATCTTTGTCTCTTTCGGCATAATTATGATAAACCTTGGTTAGCGACTGTGAAGCAAAGGCAGTGAGGCCTCTGTCACCTATCACAGATTTTGTTTGGTCGAACAACACATACTCCTTAAATTGAAGCATGATACATTAGTCTAATATGCAAAGCTAGATTAATGGGTGCAATCAGTTCATCCTACATGGCCATTTTGTTTCTTTGAGACTTTTGACAGGTCTCCATCATTTTCACACAGACCCTTTTCTTTTCCAGTAAGTACAGTAGATATCTATAGGTTTCATAGAAACTTGTGGTAATGGCTTCCTAGTAATATGTGAAACCTTAGTTGTGACATGTTTTAAGGCCTGAGTGCATTCGGCTCTGCCTTTGCTTGAATATGCAATTTATACACTCCACCTTTCTTACTCCCATTCCTACAGTGTAAATGTTGTGCTTGTTCATCATGAGAGCAGAAGCAATTCTTTCTTATTCCACATGCAAATGAAAACCAAAACTTTGCATATGAATGTGAAAGATTTTCCAAGGAAACAAAGTTCTCCATAATTTTTATGAATGGGGTGCTTTACAAAGTCAACCAGCCCTGTTGTTGTTGAAAGTAGAAATATTCTTGTAAAAATCTGTCCTTAAACCGAGTATGTTTTTCGCAGAATAAAGGTCACAACACTGTCATTCATAATGAGTACATGCTACCAAAGTTTGCATTAAAAAATAAATCTATGCAAATGAAAACCAAAACTTTGCATATGAATTTGAAAAAATTTCCAAGGAAACAAAGTTCTCCATAATTTTTATGAATGGGGTCCTTTACAAAATCAACCAGCTCTGTTGCTGTTGAAAGTAGAAATATTCTTGTAAAAATCTGTCCTTAAACTGAATATGTTTTTTGCATAATTAAGATCACAAAACTATCATTCATAATCTACCACAAGAGGAGTGGTTCTGGCCCAGAAATTGTAGTTTATTGGCCGTTTGGGCAGTTTTTTCCATCTCTCTCAACTTTCTGATTTTAAAGCCCGTGTTTGCTCTTGATCCCCACCTTTCCCTTAACTAGTCTAGTCCAGGTACAGATTTGCTGTATCCAGGACTGTTTGTAAGCTTCTGAGCCCCCCAAGCCTTTGTGTTGGAGTGCAGCCTTCTAGCTTATCAGTGGGAGTGGTAAGTGCTAGGTAGCCTGTCTACCACAAGAGGAGTGGTTCTTGGACCAGGAATTGTAGTTTATTGATCATTTGGGAAATTGTCCATCTCTTTCAACTTTCTGGTTTAAAAGAGCACATCTGCACTTGTTTCCCATCTTTCCTGTAACTAACCTACTGGAAAGCACTAGAAAGCCTTAAACTGATACAAACCTTCTAGTTTAAAAGAGAGAGTTTGGAGTGATTGAGTATCAGTTTTCTGCATTTTCTTGCTGTACTTAACTGTTTTCTGCCTAAATGCTGATTTTTCCAGCTCTTATTGTGATTTAAAAGCTTGTTTTTTTCACATATTGTACTTATTTGACTGCCTGCACTTTTAAAAAGTTGTTTTTTGTTTAAATAAATTGTTTAACTGTTGTAGGCTACACACTAAAGTGAGATAGCCTTTTCTGATCGCTTGTAGTCGTTTAAAGCTGTTTTAAGTGTACTGTTTTTGTCTTATCTTTTCAAAAACAAATTTCTTGTTTTTCGCCTTTCTAAGCTAGTATAGTCCAGTTTTCAGGCTAGTGCTGAATTGAGGGCTGTGTTACAAGTTTCTGAGTTGCCTATACCTTACTTGGATAGAGGGAAGTTTCTCTGTTCACCTGTGAGAGAGGGGAACTTTGAGCAGCCATCTGTCCCTGGAGGAGTGGTTCCAGCCCAGAAGTTAGTAGGTTAAAAACCGCATTTGCACAGTTTTGTGTGCCGGGCAGCACTGGTTAGCTAGGGTTAAATTATCCCCAGCTCCACTAAGTCTCCTCTTCAGTTTTTCACTTTAAACTAGTCTAACTCTCAACCTAAGCACTCAAAAAGCATCCTACAGTCTAGCACTTGCTCAGACCTAATAGCAAGCACTAATATACCCCGACACTTGACTGCCCAGCAGATAAAGGCTCTTTATCCACCCCTCACCAACCAAGCGACTAAGCAGCTCACCCTGCTATTCAGGCATGACCAAAGGCAACTTCAGGTGTACTCTCCAGTCCAGCTGGTGAATCTGGATATCCTGAGGCAATGTTACAACTGACTCATGTACACAGACAGCCCTCTCTTCCTACCACAAAACACTAACATATGCGAGAGATGCAATTATACAGCCAAACTGGAGGCTAAGGTCTCTCCACCCAAGATTGGAACAGACAGTCATGAGGAGAAGGTTAACACTTGCCCCACACCTCCAGCCTCACATAGACCTACTAAACCAGCACTGGCAAAAAATACACATCAATACACGAAATCATACTTGAAGGCTCTAAATAAAAACCTGCAAAAGCATCAGAGAGCTCCAAAGCAGACACCCACAAAACCTGCACCTCCCGTCACAAAGCAGAAAACACATAAAACACAAAATCAATGTGCCGCACAATCACAGCCCTTAAAGCGAAATAACATACCTAATACACTAGCAATAGGTGACTCAATAGTCAGGCACACTGACACCCCACTCACTAGGCTGGACAAGGAGAAGGTTACTGTTAGCTGCCTATTGGGAGCCAGAATCCACCACATAACACAAGCACTCAGGTCACTCCAGAGCAAGTATAAATATGACTCTGTCATTGTTCATGTTGGTGTGAATGACCTGAAATGTACCACCCTGGTCTACATGAAAAGAGACATGGAAGAGCTCTCTGATCATGTAGCCCAGGCAGGTATGACCCTGACCCTGAGTAGCATCCTGCCCTCACCAAGAATGATACCTCAGTATAAAGAAAAAATGATCAATTTCAACAATTGGCTAAGCTTCTGGTGTCATTCAAAGGGGATCCAGTGTCTGTCAGCCTGGGATGACATGCTTGACAAGCCACGTTGCTTCACAGGAGATGGCTTGCACCTGTCACCCCTTGGCTTTCGAATACTGGCCAAGGCTCTTGCTGGCCCCATAGTGCCTTTTTTAGGCAAGGCTCAAAATTCAAACCCACCACAGTAAACAGCGCAAGTAAAAAAATGAGGGTTATGGTACTCAACGCCAGGAGTTTAAATCTTAAAATGCATGAACTCGAAGCATTCCTAAGTATGGAAAACGTTGACATTTGTGCAGTAACTGAAACCTAGTTCAAGGCTCCAGAGAGCACTCCATCACTACTGGGCTACAACTCATACCACATATTTCGGCCACAGAACATGGACCGAAACACAAAAGGAGGGGGTGTATCCATATTCATCAAGGATATTCGCACCTCCAGGTTAGTGGCACAGCATGATACCTCTGAGATCATCCATGTGCAACTAACATTGGGCAAATCTGCAATGCAAATTGTGGCCTGCTACAGATCACCCTCCATGACCCAGGACCACCACTCCGCCTTTCTGGAGACACTGGAAAACATGAAGGTCCTACCGAACACCCTGATATTGGGCGATTTCAATTACCCTAGCATTAACTGGGAAAACTACTTGAGTACAAACTCCCAGGCTCAGCGCTTCCTGGAATTTATCAACTCAAATGCCCTGAATCAGCTGGTAAACTCCCCTACCAGAGGCCACAACATATTGGACCTGGTCAACACCAACATGGGCGACAGGTGTTCTGTACCGAAGGTCAACCCATCACTGGTTAGATCAGACAATAAACTAATCACCTTGGATGTCCACACCCCACCACCACCCCCAACTAAGGAAACCACAGTGAAAAACTTTTCTAAAGCAAACTTCACCTTACTTAAGGCAGAGGTGGTAAGTTTCACAGCCCCCACGCTAAAGGATAACACTGCCCAAGATGCAGAATCCTTTACAATTGCACTCTATGAGCACCTACAAGGATGCATGGATTGTGCCATCCTTAGCAAGACCAAGACTCACTCCCCTAAGAGATGGAAACCAGTCTGGTGGACCCCTGCCATAAACAGGTTATACAACAGAAGGAGGAAACTAGTTCAGAAAAAAAGCAAATCCCAAGAAGGAAAGACATCCCTGATCAGTATCAGTAATAAACTAAGGTCCCTCATAAAATCATCCAAGGCTAACTTCAAAAGGAAAATAGCCAAAGATTCAAAAGAAAACCACAACGCCTTCTTTAGCTATGTCAAGAATCTAAGTGGCAACTCGCAGATATGCTCTGAGCTAGTGCAAAATAGCACAAAATATACTGAACCTACTGATATTGCCAACATCCTGGTAGATAGATTCAATGCAAACTTCACCTCCCCTCTCACCTTCAAAAGGGCCCACAACAATACCAGAAAAGTGTAGTGTCCTGGAAATCACAGAAGCACAGGTGAAAACAGCCCTTTCAAAAGCCAGAAACACAGCATCAATGGGGCCAGATGGTGTCCCAGGCTGTGTCTTGCACGAACTACAGAATGAACTAACCCCCCACCTAAACACACTGTTCAACCTCAGCCTCTCCACAGGCTACGTGCCCATAAAATGGCACACAGCAATGGTTATTCTGCTCCACAAAGGAGGGGCCACAACTGACCATGGTAACTATCGCCCCATAAGCCTGACTAGCCTGGTCTGCAAGGCTATGGAATGCATCATCATGGAACTCATTAACAAAGACATTGGGAACCTTCAAACACTTGACATGACCCAGTTAGGCTTTGTTAAGGACAGATCATGCCTACTAAACCTGGTTGACTTCTTCGAGAAGTCCATTTGGGAAAAACAAAACACCCAAGAATTACCACATAGGTGGCAGCCCCCTTAATACAGAAGAGGTAATAAGAGATCTGGGGACCCAGGTAGATAGTAATCTCTCCTTTGACAATCATATTGCCAAAGTAGTTAGGAAATCCTTCTATGTGGCCCATCTAATTACTAAGGGGTTCACATCTAGAAATAAAGAGGTTATAGTGCCCCTCTACTCGTCACTCATCAGACCCATCATTAGAGTACAATGCCCCATTTGGGATGTACCTCACAAGACACTTCCAACAGCTGGAAAGACCACAAAATCACCTCAGCAAGAGGATTAATGGCCTCAAACATATGTCCTATGCAGCCCGACTGAAAAAACTCCAGCTGTACTCAGTGGCATATCGCTTACTCAGGGGTGATCTCTGCCTGACTTACAAAGCCATGTCCAACTCAGAACTAAAAAAATCCAAGTCACTGTGAGCCACGTGCTCTAGTGAGCTAAACCTCGCCACAACAATAAATAGAATATGCTGGAGGGATAGATTCCTGTCACAGAGACTCCCCATGCTTTGGAACAAAATTCCTAACTACATTAGGGAGAGCCCCTCACTGACACTCTTCAAGAGAAGCCTTGACGAGTGGATGGGTAACAGAAAATACACCCCTGGGATCGCTTTATTGGCTCTGCTTGACAGAGGCTCAGTTGATTAATCAATGGGATGGCAAAAGCCGACACGCTCTGGCTAGGCTTAAAAATGCCCTCGGGCAGATAGCCTAGTACCTACCTATGAACCTATGAACCTATGAGTACATGCTACCAAAGTTTGCATTAAAAAATAAATCTATATCTGATCAAAGCCCTTCACCCTTTAGCCTCTCTCTAAAACTCTTTGCAGGTAATGCAGGTGTTCTTTGTCATTCTTCCCTGGCACCATGAGATCATCTAGATAAAATTTTATATTAGCAATCATTTAGAGTACACATTGCCTTTATGTAAATTATAAACAGCAGGTGCAGATACCATTCACAATTTGCTAGCTGATTCCAATTAGATTTAGTAGTCAGTCATTAGCTTGTTCCTTCCTGATGCTAAAAACTCACTGCACCTTGCCTTTAAAAGAACTGCTTTTATTCTTATATGAAACAGATGCAATATTATTATTTTTATGTAACAAGATTACCCTTGGTAATTACATCAAATAAAGTAATGTTATGCCTTCAAAATATCTGTATGCATTGCTTTCCAAAAAATTGTACTGTAATCTCATTTAAAGCTAGTTACCTGTGTCTCATAAAAACGAAGTTATTACAGAAAATAAAGTATTCTGAAGTCTTTTGTTAAGCACATAGCTCATCTCGTTTGATATTTTTGTGCTAGCAATATCCTTGTCTGCTATCTCTGGTCAGTTTAATGTTTTCTCAGCTGTTGTATTGCAAGTTATTTCCTCCCCTTTTTAGTTTAATTCTGCTGCCTTCTGAAACTGGAGGTGCACATAAAAGCTCACCTCGCCACCAATTTGTTGCACATTTACACAAAAGACTTTTACACTGCTAATAGTTAATAGATAGTCACAGCAAAAATGTCATCAGATGATAGAGGAGTGGAATGCAAAACTAAAGGTATGTGATATGAAAATGAATACAGATAACACAGTTGTAATGGTTGCAAGTGGGGAAAGCAGTAGAAGCTAAGACTTGATTTAGAAGGGGAAATAATGGAACAGGTTAGCAGCTTCAGGTATCTGGGAGGGTTGGTCGAAGTAAAGAGAAGTCTGAATGAGGAAGTCAAAGCTAGAATCAGAGGGGTTCCAGCCAACTGGCAATGAGAGTCAGGTACAGTGTGTGACAGAAGAATGCCAAAGAAGCTGAAAAGCAAGTGTAAAAAACAGTTGCGACCAGTACTACTGTATAGAACCGAAACCTGTGCAGTGAAGGCAGAGTAGCTGAGGAAACTAGAGGTCTTGGAGCTGAAGTGCCTAAGATGGGTGGCAAGATGCACACCATAGGACAGATTAAGAAATGAGGACATCAGATGATAAGCCCAAGTAGCTCCTACTGCACATAAGGTCAAACAGAACAGATTACAGTGGTTCGAGCACATGTGCAGGAAAGCAGAAGTCAAGCTGATGAAGAAGATTTGGGACAGAGAGGAAGAAGGCAAGAGGAACCAATGGCATCCAGCAAAGAGATGGATGGATTGTGTTAGAGAAGACCTGCGTCAGTCAGGGATGAATATCAAAGAAGGTAGGACAGTGGCATTGAATCAAAAGAGATGGCAACAGTTAACATGTCACCCTGCCCCCATGTAGAAAAATGGGAAAAAGGGAGTGGGTGATGATGATGTTGGTGACTCATAGCAAGGTCTGTGATTCATATGTCTTTTATTTACTACTTCAGACGGTATAAAATGTTGTCCCCACAGGGATGCATGTGTACACATATGGGCATGCATGTCAGTGTACACAGACTGCACTTTCTGTTAGTTTTCTACGCAATTTTTTCAAAGTATAGTTTAGCATATTCTGTGATAGCATTCACAACACTAATAAGTTACAAAGGGTTTGTTTTAATGTAAATGTACTTAAAATCTCAAATGGTGCATTCCTCCCCAAATCTCAATTCAAGGGAAAGAGGAACTGTCTATATGTTGCAAGATAAGGTTCTTCTGCATTTAAAGATGGCAGTGAAGTCCGCATTTCTTCATGGCAGGGGGTGTTGAATGATAGCTCAGAATGGAGACAAATGAAACCTTTGCATTGTTTCTTATATTCATTTATTCATCAATGGAATGCAGACTCCTTGCTGACTCATTCTGCGGTTTTAAGTCTGGTATACTACTATACTGTAACATTTTAAATTGCTGATGCTGAAATATAAAAATGTACTATACCTTTAAAAACAGATCTGACATTATACTTGTAAATGGTGAATTACTTAAGTAAAATGAGTTGTACAAGGCAAAATGCAACAACCACACTCATTCATTAAGACCCTCCTGTAGAGTCTACCTTGATTTAGATGTTGTTTCCCCTATACTGCTATAAGTGATAATTATAAAGGATAACCACAAAATACAGTTTCAATGTTTTTATTAACTGCTTAAAGGAATAAATAAAGGATAAACACAAAAATGCAGTTTCAGTGTTATTATTACCTGCCTAAAGTATCTCTTCATCCAATCACTCCTGCATTCTCTATAACTATTCAGATGTAAATTAAAGAAGCAATTGTGTATCTCAGCAAGCAATAAGGGCAGTGCAGAACTAACTTTTGGTTTACAGGTCTACACATGGAATACACACGTGCACAACCAAGCGCATATGCACATAGAGATACCTGAAAATTACCAGCCAACCAAGGCTAGCCTTAAGGAACATTCAGCCCTAAGAATAAAGGTTGAACAGTACTCCCATTTCCTTAGTCTCCACATATCACCCTTAATTTCCTGCAGTCTCTTTAAGTATTTTCATTAGTCATGTTTTTTTGTACATCCAATTTAACTTCAGTCTGTCCAGCTTACTAATGCACACAGGCACCCGTCCATCAGAGTCAGATGTGCAGTGTCTTAGCTAAACATAACAACACTGCACCATGTGCCAAGTTATCCACCCTATATTAAGCCCTGCAGTATGTTTCTAATGAAAATTCCTGGACACAGCTTCTTAGATTGTCACACTGAACCTCAGAGAAATATTCTTGATCCTTCAAGAGATAAGAACAATATTACCTTGAGCTTTCCCATACAAAAAAAAAAAAAACATGTACAATGCAGAAATAGAGTGATTCTTCTCATTTAATTAAGCTATCAAGAGCACAGCTGCATTTCACTGGCAAAGCTTGTATTCTGTATACAGACCTTTGGACAACCCAGCCACTCTATACTCAATACACAAACATTTCTTCCTGGAATACTGCCCTCTTCTTATGCAAAGATTTTCATCAAACTTCTTCCTGCTTGATCTCCATTCAAAAACTATCAACATAACAGTTAAATTCAAACCAAAATTATACACAAACAGAGGCCAGAAATCTAGTCAGACTAACAGCACATATAAACAGAAACAGAAATTTAGCACCACAGCCGAGAAACTACTGATAAAACAATTAACAACACCTGTGATGACACTCATTAGTAAAGCATTAATACTACATACCTATTTTCTTCACTAAAAAAGTGCAATGCAAATGTATTCAGCCCAGATCTTGTATCCAACAATAAATGGCACATTGATGGGACCCACACACTACATATGCCACATTAATGTGACCCCCACACTACATATGCCACCACTAATGCAATAAAGTCTAATGTGTGCTCTGTGCTTATAATCCAGTCTCAGAAATAGGAATATTTTGTTTATTCTGATGCACTATTGTTCAAGTACTTGAATACTGAACAAGAAACAAAGTCCTATAATAGCATTTAGGCAGTCTAGTTAGCCACATGTTGGCAACATTTTTTACAAGTTCCATCAACCTCCAATTGGATACACTTCTCCTCTAATTAACTTTGGAGTGTTCTTCTTAAATACTTCATTAAAAGTGGTTTGGCTTTCTCCTTTGGTTAATGTTTAGCCTTTACTCCTTAATATTTTTCGGTATTCCATATTAAGAATTTCCCACACACCTAAAATCAATCCTTCAGTTCCGTGGCATGGTGATACACTGGTCAGTAGTGCTTTCTCTCATCTTGGGTCAAAGGTTACGTCCTGGCCTCTGAATTCTACCTAGTTGAATTTTCATGTTATCTTGTGTATTTGAGCACTTTCTTTGGCTGCTATAGTTTCCTCCAAAATCATGCTGCTTAGATCACTCTTTGGCTACTCTGAACATGTGTCCAGATTTCTGTTGAGGACCTCTTACTATTTAGATGTAGTCTGTAAATCTGAATATTTGGTCTTGGCTGAGGAGGACAACTTCAGTTAAATAAATCAATAAATGAACTTGCGCTATATTAGTCAGTAAGCATTTTCCTCTTGCTTTGCTGTAGTGGGTAATCAGTTTGCTTTGAACAACAACCTTTGCTTTACTTACCTACTTGCATTTCATGGTGTTCTGCCTTATTTTCCCCATTTCTTTTCACACACCTTTATCTATACCCATTTAATCTGTTCGCTGCTGCAGTTGCAGTAAGTAATTACTTCTAAACCCATTTATGTGTGTGCACAGTCTGTGAGTGCAGAATGTAGAAGTGATTATCAGCAAGTCATTGCTATGCTTTTAACAGTGGTTAGAAGTAACAGAGGAACTCCTACGTTTCTGGTCTTGCATTGTCCTGTTTCTCAGGTTTTCATGATCATCATTTTCATTGCTTCTCCATGATTTCTGACGGCTGCTGCATAGGTATAGTCAGACTTTTAATTACCCACTCAAGGATTCCAATAATCTAGGGCTCCTTCACACACACACACACACACACACACACACACACACACACACACACACACACACACACACACACAGACACATACACACACATACACACACACACACACACACACACACACACACACACACACACACACACACGCACACACACGCACACACACAAAGATAATAGGTATACATACAGAATCATGTCAGTTGGACTATCCTATGTAATGAACATGAAATCTGCATGTGGATACTTAACGTTTTGGCTCTAATTATCATTTAATTGCTTTGCTTATTGGTAAACATCAAGTATTTATCATAGATTAACCTAGTATATAGACGTTTTTTTTAAGTTTAATGGTGAAGTTTTCTTTAACAGCCATTGTAGAGTAGTTAAGTAACAGCTGATATGTTTCTATGTGACTTGCAATGTTTTGACAAATGTGCCTTGCCATTTGCTAGTATGGTTTGCCATACAATTTTGGCAGCATTTTCTAATAACAGGGTGTGAGTGTACTTTTGTTTTTGAAAGGGAAAACATTTGATTGGATCAATATCAACTGATATTGTAAAGTTATATAGAAGACCCTGTAATAAAATAAAAGTAAAACTTAATCTGAGTTGAGTATCTCAGTAACTCTGACTACATTATCTGTGAATATGCATACAATGTGTTAATAGGTCTTCCTGATTTTACCCAGGTGCCCCTAATTTTTCAGGGGTTTTGGCCCCAATTCAGCACTCTGGAGGGTGACAGGTATGGTATTGGTGGCTGTTCTTTCTTGCTCTATCAGAGCTGCACATGATCAGAATGTGTCTGTTTAATCTGGGTTACTACTTTGAAAAACTTAAAGCCCATTGAGAGTCACGGAGGATATCAGTGTTATATTCCTAGCTTACTGTCAGATAAGATGTAGCTCTAATAAATGATACATTGTATACATGCTTATCAAAAGCTTGCTAAAATACACATGGAACAAGAAGCATATACTGAATAATTCCATTTCAGAAGTATGAAACTTTTTACCATGTTACTCTAAAAAATTAACTGCAACTTCAATAAAAATACAAAGAAAATTGAAACTTGCTGTAACACTGTTAAAGCATTTTATCAAGGTGGCCTTTACTATGTTGTAACCCCAACATGGGACTTTGTGACACTCACACACCTGCTACCTGTATATACAGTAGTAACTCTGAGTGAGATTACTGCACCTGGACTCTGAGCTAACAGAACCTTAGACTTGAATATACTCTCTGTTGTCCTGTTGACCTTGTCTTACTCTTTCCAAGGATTACAACTACATTGCACTGACTAACACTCATATTGAACTGTGAAAAATGGGTGAATACTTCCTTCAAATCATTAAATCTTTGTGCCACCTCTGTTGGAGTCAAGGGATGCAGCCTTAACTATGATCAGGTGACCTGAGTTTAATTAATGGCTCAGGCATTTTCTGCAGTTAGATGAAGAGGAAGAAGAAGGATGGGGCTGTGCCTACCCACCTCTTTGAGGAGGGAGGGGTGCAGTATGAATCTAGGGCACCAAAGGTACACAGGTTTCTCAAGGGCAGAATGGAGGAATTTGTATAATGTGCTTAGTGCAGCATTTGTGGTCATTTGTGGGCTCACATCACTCATGGAAATATGTGACATCCCTGCAGTATGCCTATTACATATTCAATGTTCATTGGGCTTGTGAAGGTTATTAGTGCCATAAGGAAAACCCTAGTCCCCATGTGGATGACAACTCCACACCTGGCTTACTCACCTCTTGTCTTGTTGAGGTAGGGATGATGGGCTCTATGGCTGTCATTCCAAGGGAACAAGTAGACCAGTTGAGCAGCCAGTATGGATACATGGTGGTTAGTGAGGGACCAGATCAAAAACATTATCAAAATTGTTAAGTTAGTGAATAAATATGGTCAAGAATGCTCAGGACATTTATTTTTATGCGTGTGACATTTGTTGCTCCAAATAGTACAGACCATGTTTTCCTCAAAATTGTATGTTAATATAAATGCATTGGCAAAAAAATATGATGATCTGGTATTGAAACCAATTCATCGCTTGCATTCTACTGCATTTTCATTAATCTGTCCTATTATATTTAGAGGTTATGGTACGTTTCATCGAGCCTCATATTGCCATTACCAAGTAATGTTTGACCAGTCCAGAGAATGGAATTGAAAGCACAGAAATCCTTTTACATGAGGGTATTGCCTCACAACTCTCCTGAAAAGAACCCCCCCACCATACTCCCTTACTCAGTATAACCAGCTTTGCTGTTGGATAAGCATGGGATATGTGAGAAACCCTGCACTTTCAAGCCCTATTCAGTGGAGCTGGCTCACATTGTTGGGTTTCAACAAAGCAAGACTCAATGAATCAAATAAAATCATCATTCTCTTTCGGCTTTTCCCGTTAGGGGTCGCCACAGCGGATCATCTCTTTCCATTTCTTCCTATCCTCTGCATCTTGCTCTGTCACACCAACCGCCTGCATGTCCTCTCTCACCACATCCATAAACCTTATCTTAGGCCTTCCTCTATTCCTCTTACCTGGCAGCTCCATCCTTAGCATCTTTTTCCCAATATACCCATCATCCCTCCTCAGCACATGTCCAAACCAACGCAATCTCCCCTCTTGCTTTGTCTCCAAACTGTCCAACATGAGCTGACCCTCTAATATACCGATTCCTAATCCTATCCATCCTAGTCACACCGATTGCAAATCTTAACATCTTTAACTCTGCCACATCCAGCTCTGACTCCTGCCTTTTTGTCAATGCCACCGTCTCCAACCCATATAACATAGCTGGTCTCACTACACTCTTGTAGACCTTCCCTTTCACTCTTACGGATACCCGTCTGTCACAAATCACTCCTGACACTCTTCTCCACCCATTCCACCCTGCCTGTACTCTCTTCTTCACCTCTCTTCCACATTCACCATTACTCTGAACTGTTGATCCCAAGTACTTAAACTCGTCCACCTTTACCAACTCTACTCCCTGCATCCTCACCATTCCTCTACCCTCCCTCTCATTTACACACATATATTCTGTCTTAGCCCTGCTGACCTCATTCCTCTGCTCTCTAGAGCATATCTCCACCTCTCCAGAGTCTCCTCAACCTGATTCCTACTCTCACTACAGATCACAATGTCATCTGCAAACATCATAGTCCACGGGCCTCCTGTCTGATCTCATCTGTCAACCTGTCCATCACCACTGCAAATAAGAAAGGACTCAGAGCTGATCCTTGATGTAATCCCACCTCCACCTTAAACGGATCTGTCACTCCCACTGCAGTCCTCACCACTGTCACACTACCCTCGTACATATCCTGTACCACTCTTACGTACTTCTCTGCCACTCCCGACTTCCTCATACAATACCACAACTCTTCTCTAGGCACCCTGTCATATGCTTTCTCCAAGTCTACAAAGACACAATGCAACTCCTTCTGACCTTCTCTGTATTTCTCCATCAACAGTCTCAGAGCAAACATTGCATCTGTAGTGCTCTTTCCTGGCATGAAACCATACTGCTGATCACTAATCATCACCTCCCTTCTTAACCTTGCTTCCACTACTCTTTCCCATAACTTCAAGCTGTGACTAATCAGTTTTATCCCTCTGTAGTTACTGCAGCTCTGCACATCACCCTTATTCTTAAAGATAGGTACCAAAACACTTTTTCTCCACTCCTCAGGCATCCTCTGACTTTCCAAAATTTCATTAAACAATCTAGTTAGAAATTCCACTGCCATTTCTCCTAAGCACCTCCATGCTTCCATTGGTATGTCATCTGGGCCAACAGCCTTTCCATTCTTCATCCTCTTCATAGCTGCCCTTACTTCCTCCTTGCTAATCTGTTTCACTTCCTGATTCACTATCCCCACATCATCCAACCTTCTCTCTCTCTCATTCTCTTCATTCATCAGCCTCTCAAAATACTCTTTCCATCTACTCAACACACTCTCCTCTCTTGTGAGTACCTTTCCCTCACTATCCTTTATCACCCTTACATGCTGCACATCTTCCCCAGCTCTGTCCCTCTGTCTAGCTAATCGGTACAGGTCCTTTTCTCCCTCTTTAGTGTCCAATCTCTCGTACAACTCTCCATATGCCCTATCCTTAGCTTTCGCCACTCTCTCTTTGCCATGCGCCTCATCTCCTTATACTCATGTCTACTTTCTTCATCTCTTTGACAATCCCACTTCTTCTTCGCCAGCCTCTTCCTCTGTATACTCTCCTGTACTTCCACATTCCACCACCAGGTCTCCTTGTCCTCCTTCCTCTGTCCAGATGTCACACCAAGCACCTTTCTAGCAGTCACCCTTACTAGTTCTGCTGTAGTTACCCAGCTATTCGGTAACTCTCCACTGCCTCCCAGTGCCTGTCTTAACTCTTCCCTAAACTCCACTTCACAATCACCCTTTTTTAACTTCCACCATTTAATCCTTGGCACAGCTTTCACATTCCTCCTCCTCTTCTTGATCACCAACGCCATTCTACATACCACCAATCTATGCTGCTTAACTACACTTTCCCCTGCCACCACCTTACAGTCTCCAATCTCCTTAAGACTGGCCCTCCTACATAGTATATAATCAACTTGTGAGCATCTTCCTCCACTCTTGTACGTCACCCTATGCTCCACCCTCTTCTTAAAATACGTATTCACCACAGCCATGTCCATCCTTTTCGCAAAATCCACAATCATCTGACCTTCTGCATTCCTCTCCTTAACACCATACCTACCCATCACTTCCTCATCCCTCTGTTCACTTCACCAACATGCCCATTAAAGTCCGCTCCAATCACTAGTCTCTCACCCTTGGGTACACTCACCACAACTTCATCCAACTCACTCCAAAATTTCTTTCTTCCATCGCACACCCAACTTGAGGAGCATATGCACTAACAACATTCATCATTACACCATCAATTTCGAAGCTTCATAAACATCACTCGGTCAGACACTCTCTTCACGCCTAAAACACTCTTGACATATTGTTCCTTTAGTATAACCCCTACCCCATTTCTCCTGCCATCCACACCATGATAAAACAATTTGAACCCGTTTCCTAAACACCTGGCCTTACTTCCCTTCCATCTGGTCTCTTGCACACACAATATATCAACCTTCCTTCTCTCCATCATATCAGCTAGCTCTCTTCCTATACCAGTCATACTGCCAACATTCAAAGTTCCTACCCTCACTGCTACACTCCTAACCTTCCTCCTATCTTCCTGCCTTCGGCACGCCGCCTCCTCTTCTCCTTCGGCCAACAGTAGCCCAATTTCCGCCAGCACCCTGTTGGCTAACAGTACTGGTGGCGGTCGTTGTTAACACGGGCCTCGACCGATCCGGTATGCAATTATGAAAAGTTCTCCGCATCAGTAATTTTTGGCAGAAGTTTTACGCCGGATGCCCTTCCTGACGCAACCCTCCCCATTTATCCGGGCTTGGGACCGGCACAAAGAAATGCACTGGCTTGTGCATCCCCAGTGGCTGGGTTAATGAATCAAATAAAATATTATATTAAAATACAAAACATTAATAACATTTAATTAAAAATGATATGCATACTGCGGTGGTGGTGCTGCGGTAGCGTTGTCGCCTCACAGTAAGATGTTGCCCCGTTCGATTCTCAGTTAGAGCATCTTCTGTGTGGCGACATGTGTGAATGGGCATTCTTTCGTTGAAGGTTGTGCGTCAGGCCCAGCAAGTCGGCACGTAAAAATCTACTGCTAATCATTAGCGGACCGGAGTTCCACTGTGGCGACCCCTAACCGGGAAAAGCTGAAAGACACAACAATTAAAAATTATATGCATCATATAAATCATTCTTCTCTGGATTTTTTACTTTGATTGTACATTAGAGCAACAGAAATAATTTTGAATAATTTATTACAAATAAAATCTTAAATTTCAACTTTATTAATTGTGAAATTACCTTAGCACAAATTTGAACAATATCAAAAAAGGATAAAATAAGAATATACAACTAGAACTATAAAATAGTAATAGTAAACATTTGACTCATAATTAAAAAAACATACAAACTTCAATTTACTAAAAATTATTAACAAAAAAAAAATCTGCTCCAGGGAATTATTTATTTATTCATTTGATTGATTGATTTATTGATTTTTGTTTACTGGGGTAGCGTACTGATTAATATGATGAATTTTAATTGATTTTAAGCGCAGCCTGGGTAAAATATAAAACATTTCACAAACAAAAAAGGCAGAAATGTAATCAGAAACAGTTCAGATTAGTTACATAGAAAATCTGCATATATGTATTACAATAAACAAGCAGAGTTTAATGTAGAATATAGAGGGTTACGACTGGGTTTTCGATCATAATCATGTTATTATGTTTTTGAAACAAGGATGCCAAGAAATTCATCTTATGAGAGAAGACCAGCTGAGACACGATCATAACTCTTAGTAGTGCATGGAGTTTTATCTACTCCAAATATTTACTGTTACAAAAAAATAAATAAATAAATAAAATAAAATTTAAAAGTGTTTTACCAGCTCTAAAAGTCAGTAAAGCACCCAGCAAGTGCTAGCTCATAAACAGCAAGCAAGCAAAAAAAAAAAAATCAGGGGCAGTTTTTTAAATACTTCCCTAATTTAAATAAGTTACTCACAGACTACCCTCTGTAAACTTCAAAGGACATAGAAGGAAATTCATAGATTCATAGGTTCATAGGATGATACTAGGCTATTGGCCTGGAGGTCCTTATAAACATAGCCAAGAATTTCTCCCATGTTCCCACAAAGTCAAATTCAGGAACAGATTGAACTGTAACAGCGCTCAGGGGGCATGTAACATTTGGGACACATCTCTGAAAGCTCTGTCAAGTTGGGGCTTGCTCTACAATAGCCCATAACAAGTTTATCTTTTTTCTAATTTTTGGAGCTTAATCACGGCACTTCATGTAACACACTTACATTATTTTCTAAAGTGGGACAACCTTCAGAAATTCTGTGAGAAGACCAGAGAGGTAGAGAGGAGAGAGGTATATTATGGTACGTGATACGTCCTGTGTAGTAGCAGGGGCATTTGCATTCTGAATTTGGAGTAAGTGTCGATTTTCTTTAGCTCAGTGGGGAGAGCTTACCAAAGACTAGGATCGATACTATGGAGTTCCATTATAGGTTTTGTTATAGGAGTAATGAGAGTTGGTATGGCTTGTGAGTAGTGTCTCACATTGTATGAGGAGTTTTTCTACATGATGTTTAGCTGCAAGGGGAGTAAATGCCTAGAGATGGAGTAGTTTGTATAGTTGGGATCCTAACATTAGCTTAGGTCTTTGTTTTATGGAGAAGCCATTTGGCTTTTCTAGAGAATTACGGTGATGCTCATTAAGGAGTGAGTTTGTAATGAATTGACAGATGCTCTTGGGCACTGCCTGCAGTGTGTTGGTCTTTTTATCAAAGGCTGATGTTAAAAATGGGTAGTCCATATTCTAGCTGGGAGAGAAGAGTAATTTTACCTATGGCTGCTCTGGCTGGTTGAGAAAGAAAAGAGGAAATTTTTTTTTGTGGCCAGAAAAGGAGAGAGTTTATTTTTGCTCTCACTCTGTCTATGTGGAAATGGAAGTTTAGAAATGTATCAAGACATAGTCTTAGGTATTTGTAAGGGGAAATTGTGTCTATGGTATGGTTGTATAAATCAAAGATAGTTAAAGAGTCTGGTACTTGGTGAATTTTCTGTGGAGTTCCAAAAAACATAATTATGGTTTTGAAGGAGTTGAGAAGCAGTTTATAGTTTCTGAGCCTGTACGTCTGACTGTCATACCTCTCAACCGTAACAAATTTCTCATTTTTTAGCAGTTTTGAGGTCAAAATAATGGGGTGTCACAATTCCTGAGTGGCACCCCTTAATTTCCAATTTTCCCAGTTTTTTTTTTATTTTGTTTTTCACGGTTTGACCTGATGTCATCACATGCGTGATGACATCAGCATCATGAACAGCCTGTCAGAATCAGGCTTGACTCGAAGGGTAGCATGCAAGCATTTCTGGCTGCTCCAGGATGTTTTCATATGCGAGTGAGCAATGTAATTCAATGTATGGACGTATGGTGTAAATAAAATAGTTGTGCATTAAACTATGTTTTTTTCCAGGAGGGAAAGGCAAAAGGACAAAGAGGACAGCAGCATATTCTAACTTCAGTAAATCATAGTGTGCAAGGTATAATGGCGTCTGTTCAGCATTAAACCAAGGTTAGTTCAGCACCAAAAAGCTAGCAGAAGCTTTGTTTAATAACTATAAACCATTTAGCAGCTGCATGCCAGATAAACAAAAAAACGTTAAACTGTGTCAGGTATTCAAACTGTGTAAAAGCATCTAAACCAGTCACCATATAATGCAATATGTTTAGAGGTAATTGTATTACATACCAAAAGTATAACTTTTTCTATGTGATCTGCTATGAAGGTAGGAATTCTTTCAGATAAGAACAGAATTCCGATAAGCTGTTAACTGGACTAGAGGCGAGCCTGTTGGTTCTTAACTGATGGAGAGCAGAGCTTATTTTGGTTTCTACTTTACAGTGGTTCATTAATTTATTACTACAAGCTGGCGCTGCAGCAAGGGAAGGGAATCTGGTTTGTCTCTGGACAGGGAAAGAAGCTGCAAGAGAATTTGGGGCTATATTGATATTTGTTTCAGGTTCATTATTTATTTCATTAGATAGTGATACTCAACTTACGCTGCAAGGGAATTATGGTGTGTGTGTGTGTGTGTGTGTGTGTGTGTGTGTGTGTGTGTGTGTGTGTGTGTGTGTGTGTGTGTGTGTGTGTGTCTGTGTGTGTATATGTAGATTTTTCTTTGTAGCTTGTAAATTCATTGCTTGTCACAGAAATTTCAAAGAATCCTGAAAAAAAAACTTCTTGTTTCTATGTTTGAGGTGTTTGAAATAAAACAGTGAATGCTATTGCTAATCAAACTACTATGACAAAATACATTGGTGGCTGTTAATAAATGCAAAATGTGGTACAGTTTGAGTAAGCCTTCTTATGTTTTGCTTGGTTAATCTTGTGCATTTGTATATATATATATATAAAACACAAACACACAAATCACCATTTCTGCATGTTATATGATGAATGTAGTGCTAGTGATCTAAAACCCATATGGGGTAAAACTTGGATGAGCTATTACTTTCACTGATGTACAAAAACTCATGTCAGACAGTTTCTGCTATACATAACTCCATTTTCTGAACAGTCCTACTATGAATGCATGCCATTTGCTCTGTTTACACACTGACACTCTGAATCTTGTCACACTGCCCTAATGTCATTTGTAAGTCACTGCTGTACAAGGTGACTACTTTCATGATATACGAGGTGCAATCTGCAATGACCTTTTGTCTTGTACGGTTTACTATCATATACCCAAAATGTACTTGGTCGACTGTTCACATGGTCGACCGAGATTGTGCAAAATTCACAATGCCGAACACTGGAATTGCCAAAATACATGTCGACTGCTACCTAGGGATGGGTTTTAACATGGGTTGAGATAGGGGCAGATGTGTATTTTGGCAATATCAGTGTTTGACATTGCCTACGGTCGACATTCCGATTTTCGAACGAAGTGGCGTCGACCGACTTCACTTCGAATAAATGAAAGTAAACCATCTTGTACATGTTTCTCATGAATTCTGTTTTTTAGGGGCTCATGCAGAAGGAACTTACAATTTAACTATGCAAAGAGGAGCTGATGGGATCTGAACTTTCTCCAAAATGTTTTGCAGCCCATATGCTACATTCTCTCCTCATTATTTGTTTGAGAAATCAAGCTCTGTAGCTGTGGAAGGCACACACAAAACCAAGCACAGCCCAGTACACACTTGCATACATAAACATCTCATTCACATGACTGCAGTATGCCTACAAAGAGTTTTTCATATTGTGGATAGTATCACACTTATAATTTTAACTGAACTAATTCATAATCATAACTACATATATAACATTCAATAATTATTAATGTCCATGCTATAAAGTTAGGTGCTTCTGCTGAATAAATGACCTACAATAGTAACTGCTATTTAAGTCACACCGATAGCGTATTTTAGCTTAAAAGAAACTTAGAAAAGGATTTTCTATGTTAAATAATAAGTGGTTAATTGTCTCCATCAAGAACACATATATCTGCCTCAGCTTTTTTTCCTGATACACTGAATTAGTCATCTGAGAAGGAGAAGGTGTCTCTTTAAATTCTTGTAATTATTAATGCTGTCACTTAATGCATGAAGTTATTGTTATATTATTTTACTAGTTTGTAGATGATGACTTGTTAGCATAATCTTGACAACTTAATCATTGTTCTGGTTTAAAAAAACTTGACCGTTTTAAATACCTGTAGGAAACTCATGTAGTCTGATTTGCTATTTCTTAGGTAATTTATTAGCTTCTTGATGGCACCCTCCCCTCTAATTGAGCAGAATGTTGTTTCCTTTTGTTAGCTTTTGCTGCATAAAGAATGGAATGGAATGTGCGGGTAATGAAAGTAGTATAAATCTAGTTGCTGATGATGCTTGCACTTGTGCAGTTGGCATGGCTTGGACAACCATTGTTACATATATTAATGACTGGACTGATGACATAAATAATATTAGGCAAGGGGGCCATATTTTGGTTGTCTGTTCTACAGTTTGCGTTTGAAAGTTGATATCCCAAAATTCCATTGGAGTGTGGGTAGTTACATAAATATGTAAGCAAATTTTATGTTAATCAGCGTACAGATTTGTACCTATTTTTCATGGGCCTTGCCCAGATTTTTGATACTTTCAGGTTAAGACGTATGCTGACTGTATTTGAGACTGAATGTTGATATGGGAGGGTGGGCTAATGGTTAAGGTGTTTGCCTTGCAAACACAAGGTTCAGGGTTTGAGTCTCACAAGGGGCAATTGGCTAGGCTTAAAATGGCTTGCAAGGGCAATTAGTTTAGTACTTATCTATGAACCTATGAACCTGTGAGAGTGACTTGATCTTCAAATGATCATGGCATCAGCACAGAGTATAAATGGGAGATGGGGGAGATCAAAAGGAAGTTTGTTAATATCGGGGGGGGTCAAGAATGGATCCTTGTGCTATACCTTGGATAATAGATGCAAATTCTGATTAGAAAGATTCTATTTCAACTCTAAAGTATCGATCAGTAAGGACATTTTTAAACCAGGGAATGATGTCTAGACTGATACCAATTTCAGTTACTTTGTTTAGGAAAAGATAGCGGTCAATGAGGTCAAATGCCTTTTTAAGGTCTTTAAATAAAGCACATCTAAGGAGGCCTTTATCAGTGTTCTGCAGAATGTCAGCGTTAGGGACCAAAGTGTTATCATTGTACTCCAACCAAGCCAGAATCCATGCTGTTTGGAGGAAGCCAGGGTGTACTGCTAGATGTAATGAGAAAGATGGGTGTAAATTATTTTTTTACAGATTTTTGCCTAGAGTTGGGAAAATGGATATTGGATAGATCTGAGAGGTATCTTTTGGATTGGTTTGCTTTGGGAGTGGTTTAATTAGAACAGATTTCCAAATTTCTGGCATGATGCTTTGAATGATGCATACATTATATATATGGGTAAGAGAAAAACATAGGTGATTACTGCAGTGATACATGAACCAGGGTTTTATATTATCAGATCCAGTAGGAATGGCAGTTGGATTATTTTCAAGTAGACAAGAGATTTCTTCAGGATGTATGCATTTGAAGTGGAAGAGGGCGATGGATGGTAATGGGGTTATCATTAAAAGCATAGTCAAACAGATAACACTTAGTAGAACTCTTAAAGTAGACCCAAGCAGATAACTTCTAAAACCAAGTAAGTAGTAAGCTACACAGGCAAAACGAATGATAAGAAAAGGAGCAAATATCAGATGTTAAAAAACACACTTCCAAAACCATCAGCAGTCCCTGGGAGGTTGAATGCAAAACGGGCAGGTGACAACATGAAACGTTAATCTTCTTCTGATAACAGGGGCCCAAGTCATGCAAATAAACCATCACCAAGGTCTTAAAGAGCATTCAAAATTGCACAGGCAACCAGCACAGGCTATGCAGCACTGGTGTACTATGTCAATAATGTGGCATGCCAAACATGACAGAGAACAGCTGGGCAGCAAACTTTTGTACTAGTCGTAAGTGATCTAACCTAATGTCAAAGGTAACAAGGTAAAGGAAAAAAGGTAAAAGACACTACAGCAGTCAAGCTGGGAGGAGAGCAAAGCATGAACAACTGAGGAGAGATCATTTTGAGGTATTAAATGCTTAATTATGAGAAAGTAACAGATATAGAAATAAAATGACTATACCACAATGGATACCTGCTCTCTAAATGTCTGCCAGTTATCCAGTATAACATCAAGGCCATGCACCTTACAAACAAATGAAAGTCTATTGTCATCATGATTAATGGGCAAAAGTGACAGAGTATTATGTACAGTCACAGGCTCACTCACGGATGTGTACTGCTACAACTGCTTCACAGGCAACCTTGAATGAATGGCCTCCAAATCATCCTCAAGGGAATTAAGCACGCATCATATAATTCTGAGGTAAACAATGCTATAGCTAAGAATCATTAGCATAACACTGGTATGATAAGCCCCCTCTCCAATAAGATCCACTCAGAGCATCAGCAACATTGCGAAAAAAAAAACAAAAAAAAAAAAAAACAAAGGGCCCAAGATCAAATTCTGTGACAATCTACATTTCAGAAAGCAAGAATCAAAATAATTTAATCAGAAACTACTTTCTGAATATGTTCTGACAGATAGGAGTTGAACTATTCAAGAACCACAGAAGTCAGACGAAAGATCACAGTTAGTAGTATAGCTAGGATAGGCAAAAGGAGCAATTGCCCTGGTGCATAGTGTTGGCAGTGATTGGGTAATCCTGATCTCTCTGTAATGCATACCAGCATTTAAAAGCCAATATTGCATTTTGGTCAAACTTGAGCTCTGTGGCACTCTACAATGTAGCAAGCAGTTTGCAGCAGTTTGTAAGTAGAAAAAAAATATTTTTTAACTGATACATGAGAGATGCAGTGCTCAGTGAGGAGTATAAACTGTAACAACTGCTTTGTAGAAATCAGTTTGCTACAGTTTATGCAAAATAAAGTATATATATATATATATATATATATATATATATATATATATATATATATATATATATATATATATATATATATATATATATATATATATATATATATATATATATATATATATACATATATATATGGATCTACTTTTCTTCATCGAAAATACAAGTAGATCCCCACTTCAGCGAAAGTACACTTCAATGAAAGTGCACCTTTGCTGAAATATACTCACCAGATCCCTAACAGAAACAACAAACACACAAAAAAAATCTTTTGCAGGGAGGCAAGCCCCCCTGCACCCCTCCCACTTTAATATTCTCACTCCGAGATCGCATTGCAGTAGGGAAAAGGGAATATTCCCTTATCCCCACTGTACCATGATCTCAGCACTAGTTTGCTTAGTTGTACATCAACACTAAACGTTGATGTACAACTAAGATGACATGCAAACTGCATGCTTTTATAACTACTTATTTTTTTTCTTATGTTAATCTTCCCACAAAAGTGCGTTTTTGACAAAATGCACTTTCACAGAAGTGTACTCACGAATTTACGTTTCGTTGAAATGTAAATTCATTGTAGTGACCAGATCCCATACATATATATATATATATATATATATATATATATATATATACACACACAAATATATATATATCTATATATATCAAAATGAGAGGAAGGAGGATAGGAGGCAGCATGCAGAGATGAAACCTTATTGTCTGGGGCAGGAGGTGGTATGTGTCATGTATTTGGCCACCCGGTTGATGTCCCTGTAGAAAGAGCAGATTTATTGGGATTTTTTTGCTCTTCAATAGAAGAGCTGCAGGAGTGGGGGTTAGGGGCATGGATTGGGTACTGTCTGTAGGAAGCCAGCCAATTGGTATCCTCCAGGTTTACAGAAGTCCTTTGTTGTGACTATTCACTTGAAGAGCTGAGGGAGTAGGGTGCTAGTTCAAGATACCAACACAAGGCACTGACCAGCTATGCTTCTGATCCCAGCAAAATGAAGCCTGTCAGTGTCTAGTAGCAGAATCACTGTTGATTTCTGTACAAAGGCAATAAATCAAAATATCTTTCGATGTTTTATTTTTCACTGCCTCACTCAGGTATTTTTTCTAACCCTCCCTAACCCTATACATTTTTTCCCTGTTGATATGAAGAATTTATTTCACAGATGAGAAGACAAATACAGGCCATTATATGCAGAGCACACACAGGACTGTCTTAGAAAATGCTAATACTTTGAAATACCTGGGTCTATAGCTAGATGAATCTCTTGTTTTCACTCTCCATCTCAGCAAAACCAGGAAAAAGGTTGACTCACTGATATTCTGGCTAAAAAAGTATCCCCATTTCTATCCAAAGCATCCAGATCAACCATCTGTGAAGGCATTCCACTCTGTCAGCTGAAGTATGACTTCCTCTTGGTAGCATCTGCTTCGAAGACAAATGTCACACACATACAATTGATCAAAAGTAAAATTTGTAGGTTCATATCTACTATAAGCATGAACTCCACTGCAAAACCCTCAAAACGCAAAATGGCTCCAGGTCAAGCAAAGTACTGACTCCCTACTAATATCCCAGTTATTCAGACTAATGTAGAAACAAACATTCTCCCCTTAGCAGCTTAACTAATATGATAACCTCATTCTACAACTTCAGGAATTATGGCAATTCAGCTCCCTTATTAATAGTCCCAAAAATAAGCCTCATTGCAAAGATCCCTGCTTCTTTGTTCTCGGCCCCAAACTCTGTGAATCTATTCCCTCTTATCGCAAAGAAATATCATCGTACCCAGTGTTCCGACACAACTAAAATCCTCATCTTTTGCAACTTGCTAAATGCCAGTGTTATGTCCCCTGGCCAGATTACCTAAGCACACCATATTCTGTCACTGTATAATAACTTTTACTCTCTATATTCTCCCTATAACTGTATATCACAGTTACCTTAAGATTTGACTCTCTTGTATATTGTCTACATAACTTCATCACAATATATATATATATCTTTACTTCAACTTCAGTTAGCTGTATAATGTAAATACTTTATCATACTAGATCCTTAAATATACTTACTTATAGCTGAATTACACTAAACCCTGTTGTACATATTAGTTTGCACTGCCACTATATCTTTATGGTATAAATTAATTTTATTGCTGTACTGTTCCCATGAGTTGAGACAGAAACTGATAATTTGTGATCAGACCCCTACCCCACTTAACAAATCCAAATGAAATAAAATAAGATAAAATAAAATAAATCTCTCATTCATACACTACAGTTGTAAAACAAAAAAGGGAAATTGCTTTCACAGTTAAAACAGTTATCATTGTGAAATGAGCAATATACAATTAGCAGCTTTAGATTTCTATTCAAGTTCTCCAGTGTTTGTGATATTGTCCATATTTTGTAATAAATTCTGACAGACTTAGTAGTTCAGTTTAAAATCACCCTTAGTGAAAACTAGGAATTAGTCAATAGATTTAGCACATGAAATTCAGTCTTCGTGTCACCAAAAATTAGGATCAACAACAGACAGAGATGTATCAGTCTGACAAATGTTTGAAGTGTAAACAGACAACTAGGGAACTAGGGACTATGCATGTTTGTCCATAAACACAGATTAAAACTTTAAATTCTAAGATTATAGTTCCTGTACTCACGTTAGAGTGTGTACATGTCAATAGAGCAAAGCTTGTTATGCTGGCATGATATACAGTCATATAAATTTCACATTATAAGTTACATTTGTGAAAATCTAGTGGGTGTTATAGACATGTTAACCACTTCCTTGGACAGAGACAGAAATATCATCTATTTATATTTATTTTATGCATGAGGATTTATTATCCAGGGAAGGTAAACACTCTGCTAGAAAAAGAAGAACAATAGTGGATCAACACTTTGAGGTTTTGAAATCAAGCTGTATGTAATAATTAATGGAAAATGAATCTTATTTTTACTTAAATACTTGTTTTATGTTATTCATGGTTATACATTAAAATAATGACGTTATACACATTTAAATAAGACATACAACCAAAACCCAATCATTTTATCACTGCTGCATTTATTTCCACACTCAATATATTCAAACTGAACTTTTCACGCAACAAATGTATGCAGTTAAAACACAAGCATTAAGTGCTGCTTGTCTTTGAGCTGCATGTGAGTTTAAGTTGTAAGTAATTTTCCTAAAGATATTTCTGTAGAATATAAAATCAAATGCAATCTATGGATTGCTACAGTTTTGTGATTACTATTGGTAGAACATAGAACATTCCGGGCACTCCTGCATCTTCTTTTCTTTATTTTCTACAAGAAAAAAAAAACTGTACACAGATGGCATGTTTGTGCAGAACATAGAACAAATAAAGCCAACACTAAGGTTCTTAAAAAGTGATAAGCATGGTTAAGGCAAAGTTTTACGAGAGATGTATAATTTTTATGTGATAGTTCACAATTTGTATACATGACCAAAACGGAGTCTAAAGGTCCTTTATCCATATCCCCTGGCTCACTGTTATTTATATTTTCATGGTAAACCTTATATGTCATATAAAATGTCTTCAGCAATTCTTATTTTTCTACTCTTTTCCAATCTCTGAATACATTTTATTTGATTTGTCCTAGTTAACATTTTATTTTTTAAACACCTTATTTAACTACAGAACCTAGATGACATTTTGAATCTACTTTCTAATTTATATAAACTATTGGGTGTTAAGAAACTTTAACATTAACTGGTATTTTATTTAAGGCCTTCACTAAATCTAAACATCTGTAAAGACAAATAATTAATTATTTTAGAACTAAACAATAAAGACATACAAGACTCTAGACTCATCCAAGTGCAGCTTTGTTATGGGTAGGTTGTATCATCCTAATCTTGTCATCTTATTTGGAAAGGTCACTAGAGCCCTAAATGAAGGATCTCCCAATTACACTGCTTATCTGGGCTAAACCAAAGCAAGTAATATCATATGTACTCTGGCACCATAAATAAACTCTGCCGAGTTGCTAACTATGTATCAAACAGGACATATTTGATCAGTATAAATGGTACCCTCTACAAAAATCAAAATACAACTGTAGGCATTCCTCAAAGATCTCTCATAGGGCCTTTCCTCTTTAGAATCTACTTATCTGAAAAAAAAAATGCTAATACCTTTTTTCTAACTAAATTTGCAGACAACTTTAAGATAGAGATTATTTTAAACTCCCCCATAGATTTAGTAATACTGTAACAAGGCCTTTTCACACTTAATATCGAACTGCTGCCCTAATCACTGTCTCACCCTAAATACAAAGAAATTTAGTATAATCTCACTTTGCTAAAGCTAGTGTTCCTAGCACATAACTGGAACTCACCTTAGTATCAACATTATGATCTAAAATTTATGGGCTTACATAAACAACAACCTATCCTTAAATCAGCATATGCTAGTATTGTCAGTCTACCTCTATTATCTCATCTGTTGTAGGTTCAGATCCTGATCTATCTTAATTCACATTTACTCTGCTCTTATTCATCTCGTCATACAATAGAGTGTCCATTGCACTGATATCTCTAAACATTCTGTTGAAAAATGCAGAGATCTTATAATTGTTTAAGAAACAATTCCTGTTTGGATAGATTCAACTTTCTGTCCTTATCTACAGTGACCTATAGGCTCCTACTAGGAAATCTATGCTTTGCCTTCTAAGTTATGTGTAACCCTGCAGCTTCTTTTTCTTTGATAAAAAAAACTCCTCAATTAATACATATTCTAACAACCTAGGAAGGAATCTAATAGAGCCTACATGGGCTTTTATTTCCATGTAGGTATCATGGCACATTGCTTACATGAAAGTAAGCAGGTTCGCAATCCAGTAAACAAGCTGGGCAGCATGCATGCACACGTCAACACAGAAATATCCATGGCATGCAAATCACCTCATAATCAGATGAACTGCATGCAAATGAAGGAGGTAGAGTGATCCAGCACAGAGATAGGCAGTCCTGCAGACCCTTTGTCGGTGTCATAGTATACATGGAAAAATTCCATGTACAGGATTTTAAACAGACAACAGGAGCTGAAAAAGTGTAGTTTGATGGATAGAAATAGCATAGCAGACACAGATATATGCAAAATTATCCACTGTGTGTCCAAAAATGTATGGGAAATAATTTAAAATAATTTTATTTTTTTGATGATGTGGGTATGTTTGCCCAGTGAGCCACAATTCACAAACATGCTTTCATGAAAAAAAATAAAATAAAAAACAGTGTAAAAAACAAATTTATTAGTATGTGAAGTAATGTATACTAATAAATGGTGGAATGGTGGAATGGTGTTGTTGCTAACGAGGCTGGACTTGGAACCGTATAGTTTCCAGGTTGTGTGCACGGATCCCTATGCAAATGAGGTCAGGTTACTTAATAGAACAAATGGGTATCCATGTCCGTACATCCCACCCATGTATGCACAAAACTGTATTGGTGTCCAGAGAAGAGGTAGCTGAGATCAAGACGGGGTGTGCCTGAGGACTTGTAAGCTCATTGGAGCTCAGTGGCACCTGTTTGTCTGGCACAGAGCTCTGATGAGCAAGGGGGTGTGTATAGTTTCTGCTAAGCTTTGTTTACCTTCGGGGCACATGTTTCTGCGTGTTTCTGTTTCTGTGTGTTTGCATGTCGCACCATCATGCTGAGTGTGACCTTTCATGGGGGTGTGTGCAGTGACTGCTGAGCATTGTTTACCTTCGCAGTGTGTGTTTGCATGGCACACCGCAGTGCTGAACGAGGAAGGCTGTCCAAAACAAAAATTGTTTGAAAAAGCCAGTGGTATATTAATTACTGATGACCCCTGTTTCAATTAAACTAGGGTTATTATGATGTACTTGGCAGGTGGAATGCATCATAGGTAGCCAATCATACAGGGTGTACCTACAGCAGAGCACTATAAAGGTTGCATACACCATACAATCTGATTTAACCCCTATACTCTGCACTAGTGGAAAACAGACTTGGGATTTTAACTGAAGGAATGCTAGGGGCTGCTGCAGGTCTGCTACATCTCTATGTGCTAGATGTTGAGGTCAATGCTGCTGCTGCGGCTGACAATAGGAGAAGGAGAACAGTGTTCAAGCCCAGGGTAACCTTCCAGGAGCTACATGAGCTGGAGATTGTAGAGTGCTACAGTGTGGACAGGGACATACTACAAGAACTCACTGAGCTCTGCTGCGCTCAACTCAGACCCAGAGCCAACAGAGTGGAACCCATCCCAGTGGAAACAAAGGTATGTGTAGCTGTTAGGGTACTAGCTACAGGTACATTCCAAAGACCAACTGGGGACATGATGGGGGTCTCACAGGTAACAGCATCCAGGGTACTCCACCAATTCCTGGATGCCATGCTACACATGCCAGTGGGAACATTTATTTTCCCCACACCCCTGAGGAGAGAGCCAGCATTTTGCAACACTTATAGTATGTAGCACACACTGAGATACTAGGTGCCATAGATTGCACTCATGTACACATCAAGGCACCACCCGTTCAGGAGGGTAGAATCTACATCATCCACTAGGGGTATCATTCCATCAACTGCCAGGTTGTGTGCAATACCCAGGGCATTATCATGAATGTATGAGCTCTTAGCCCTGGCAGTTATCATGACTCCCATATCTGACATGCATCACAGCTGTACCAGATGTTTGCTAGGGGGGACATCCCACACAGCCATTTTCTGGGGGATGCTCGCTACACATTGGAACTGTGGATGATGACACCCATCAGAAATGCACACACACTCGTGGAAGAATGCCATAATGAGGCACACACACACTATGTACATCATAGAGCATGTATTTGGGCTGCTGAAGGTACGGTTATGCTGCCTTGATATATCTGGTGGAGCTCTGCAGTAGTCTCCAGCCACATGTGCACAGATGATCACAGTATGTGCCATGCTACACAGTATGATCCTGCAGAAATAGCTGCAGTAGGATCAGCAAAGGGAAGGGATACACAGCCCCCCACCAGTGCCTAGGTCCCCAAAGCCACACTCAAAGGGGGACTCAGAGGAGGAAACCCATGAGGATGTCCCTGTAGACAGATGTAGGCATGCCCAGTATGCCCTGGCCTTGGCCAAGAGACAACGTATAGCACATGCACTGACAACCTAGGCCCTTAGGGACTGATAACTTACTCTGACTCATGTACATATAGTAAAAATGATGCCAGGCAACCCACACTATCTGTACCTAACCATGTATTGGCTGTGTACTGCATGCATTAGAGTCATCTCTGAATTACAGTTCTGCCAAGTGTTGCATTTGCAAGGTAAGTCACTCACCTACACACCACTTGTAAGGAGTACTGTAATTAGCCATTGTATGTATGGACCTACTGCATGTATGCAAGGGAGTATAGTGGGCTATTTGGAGAGATCTAACATCCACATGGGACTGCAGATACCCAGTCCAATAGTATGTGTTCCGTAATATTCACTGGGCCTCGTGGTTGGAATATTCACTACAGCAGTCAAGGGAGATGTTAAACAGTGGGGCCACATGATATTTGCACTACTATCTATGCCAGCAGATCATGTGCTGTTCTTCCCTCATCCCCCACACATCAGTGTTCCCATACAACTACTGTAACAGTAAGTCTGCAATGATATATCAGCAGACCAGCCAATTCCAGGGCTGTGACACAGAACCTGGCCACACGTTGTATGTCTCATGTAACACAGGGGTGACAATGTATATCTGTATGTTGTTGATTGTATGAGGAATGATGCCTCTCTCTCTCTCTCTCTCTCTCTCTCTCTGGTGGCTGGGGTGGCTCACTGAGCTAGGGACATTAGTATGGGTGATGGTGTTAATGGTTTGAATCTGGCATCCACATCTTTTGCATATGCCTCAATCAGTTACTGCAAGAAAGCTGGACAAAGTCAGAGAGAATGGGGTACAAAGGGCTAAAACTACAGACAGACATTACACATGCTCTGATGAACCTAGACGGTAACTAGTATAACAGCAGGTTGCAACAGAACAGAATAGCTGCAGGATGTAATGGCCGTTACTTAAATGTGTCAGTTGTTAGTACAATTCAGTGACTGCACTATACAATACTATACCGGTACACCAAATATGTATGAGTAACAGACCAGAAATATGGGAAGAAATACTGGACATTCTGAAAAAGCATGTACAATGAGAGGTATGCAGACTGTCAACCTGTGTGTGGTGTTACATTATGTATCACAGTCACATATTAACTACAACACACAGCCGGGGAATGTCTTGGACAATTTCAGGGAAGTGCTGTGCAGCAGCCAGTGTCTATAGCACACAAAATCCCAGACCGCAGTACAGGTAGCTGTGGCCTGGAGTCAGCTTGTAAGTACTGACAGTCCCACTGGGCATGCTCCTAAACTTAGCTAACTTGAGCGCAAGTCTCTTGCCTCTTCCACACAAAGACCTGCTATGTGGAAATGCATCTGTACATGCAGACAGCTGTGTATACATATCTGTATGTCACTATCCCCCTCACACATGATTAGTGCATCTATCAGTATGTATTACATATGCATATGATACCGATAAATATATATATATATATATATATATATATATATATATATATGTGTATGTATATCGCTATATAAATTACAATGATACATAGACTCTCCACAATATATTTACCTAACACATTTACATAACGTATACACAGCAACATTTAAAGAGACAACCCTGTTATACACATTTATATATATATATATATATATATATATATATATATATATATATATATATATATATATATATATATATATATATATATATATATATATATATATACGCATACACACACACATATATATTTATGTACACATACATATGGGGATGTAAGACTGTCCCCACATACCCTCAAAATGCCGAGGTTCACATCACAACAGTTGTCCGAAGGAACCAGACCAAGGCTGCAACATTACATAACCCACTCACCCACAGACCCCTGTGCCTGTGGAATGTCTCCTTGTAGACAGACACAGGTGAGCAGGTGCTGTAATATACAACGGTTTCAACACATGCCTTGGACAGGCCATATTGTCCCTGGCCACATGTTTGCCTATCTAGCTGCAACCAGCCACATATGGCCATACTGGTAACTGTACACATATACCAGGGATATTAACAGGTATCCCACTCCTAGGATACCAGATACAATATCAGTACCAAGCAATATCACTCTGCAGGCCACATATGCTGTCCAACACAAGGCTACTTTGCATACTGCACAAGTACTGTGCCTGCAATCAAATATACAGCAGATATGACCTGTGGTGCATGTGATAAGTACTGTGAGCTATAGTGTGTAATAGTAGATAGGTAGGGTTTTTAATCTCACTTCAGCCAACTCTGTTTGTTTTTTAAATATATCCCCTTGCAGCACTATATTGGCTTTCTCCATGTAATGATTATGCATTTTATGGCCCTGTGACTAGCTTCTGACCGCTACATTGCCCTCCTCTAAAAAGGCTGCTGATGTCATCCACCTTAAGAGTGCTGGTAGACAGTCCAATATTAGATAAACTCTGTGGTGCATGCGGTACGTACTGCGGGCTATAGTGTGTAATAGTAGATAGGTAGGGGTTTTAATCTCAAGTCAGCCAACTGTGTGTGTGTGTGTGTGTGTGTGTGTGTGAGTGTGTGTGTGTGTGTGTGTGTGTGTGTGTGTGTGTGTGTGTGTGTGTGTGTGTGTGTGTGTGTGTGTGTATGCGCAGAAATATATCCCCTTGCAGCACTACTGGCATGCCCATATGGGCTATCTCCATGCAGTGGTTATTTATTTTATGGCCCTGTGACTAGCTGCTGTCCCTAAATTGCCCTCCTCTATATGATCATAACTGTCTGCCACTTGTCTGAACCAGACACAGGATATTTGTAGATTTGTTAACTCCATCACCACACCTTCTAGATTTGTAAGTTCAGAAAACCCAGGTGACATGTAGCAAGGGTAGCCATATGGGCTATCTCCGTGCAATGGTTATGATTTTATGGCCCTGTGACTAGCTGCTGTCCCTAAATTGCACTACTCTACATAATCATAACTGATGTCTACCACCTGTCTGACCTAGACACAGGATATCTGTAGATGTTTCAACTCTATTACTGCACCTTCCAAATTTGTAAGTTCAGAAACCCCAGGTGACACATAGCAAGTGTAGCAGACCTTATCACAAAGTATGAATGCATGATTACACTGACTACCCCAATTAACCCTGATAGACTGTTCTATACATATGCACCTAAGAAGCCATGCACATATACTGCCACACCTTGCTGACGTCATATTTCTGCTGTGCTGCCATGCCATCTTGTACCACTGTATTGCAGCCATATGTCCATAGTTTAGTTTAGCCCTGCAGACCCCTGGAACAGAAATATACACAGGTATGTGACACACCTGTCATTCTGTAACACTATCGTCAGTCCAACATCATGCAACAAAGATACACAATGTGTGATGTGTAGTCATGACACATGCCAGCATATGGTACCTATTGTGGCCCACAAGTGGCATAGCAAAACAATACTGCACTACACAAGTACATGTCAAGTTATGTAGATACCCTGTGCATCAGACACATAGTAGCATTTCCCTGCATCAACGGCATGGATGGCAGGAGTGTGACACAGGTATCATCACATGCACAGGGTGTGGTGTGGGGGTGCCGGACGACTAAGCTGTGTCAAACAGTTGACAGCATGTGTGTGATTCAGGAAGGATTGTTGGTTATATGGGCCATGGAGAGGTGCCGTGTGTGTCTGTTGGTGACCTGCATGTGACAGTGATGTTTGAATGTGTGCATGCACAATCAAATCCAGTGCTAGTCCTACATGTGTGTGTGTTGGACAGCTGTATACCATACATGGTAGAGTGGACAGTTCACCATCTCCAGCCACCAACACGAGAACTGGCTCTGCCAGGAGTAGAAATGGCAACATCATGTCCAAGATCAGATGCAGCACTAGTACCTGACGGTGACTGCTGTCTGCTGTGGCTGTAGCCCCCATGGGACTGCCCAGAACTACATGCCCATGGCCTGCCACATCATGGTGTGGACTGCACACTTCCCTCTGTAGCACTGGAGGCACTGCCACTACAGGAGCGTGACTGTGCATGGCCACACAGACACTCAGCAGATGGTGTTACTGACCTACGTCCACGTGTTTGACACCCAACTCCAACCAGATGTTACAGAACAGAAAATGTGCAGTCCAAGACAGACACTGTGTCAGTCCATTGTCTGTCCACTGCATCAGTGAACCGATCCAGGGTGCCACCAATGCAGTGGAAGCAGTCATGAATGTCAGATTGTGCTGTGTCCATATACCTAAGCATCAGTCTGGTGTTGCATTTAGAATGTGTCTGTGCCTCCATGATGGTCTGAAACATGTGCTGAGTGACCCATGATGTGATACTTGTAGCAGGTGGTGGATGGGTAGCAGTCCTCCTATGAGCACCCCATGTCAATCTGCCTATGTGGGACCTCGTCAGCTGTCTGGCTATGGCTAGTGTCTATACTCAGTGATGCCATAGTTGCCACACTGTCCTGTTCAATATTGCCATCCTCTGACTGTCCAATATCTGTGGCCTCTGGGGACTGGGTATGTGTGGGCATAGTGACTGTGTGCAGTAACAATGGGGGAAGATGAGAGATGTCAACCTCTGGGACAGATTCAGCCCTCAACGACCCCACCTGTGGCTCACTATGACCACCATCATCATCAGAGTCCAATGAGGCACTGATATCAGGTTGTGAGGAGGACAGACTCCAACACCCCAGTCACCTGTGAAAACCAAGACAAAAGCAGTACATTACTAACTGCACTTTTATGTATGGTAATCCACACAGACTCATATAAATGGGAATCCACAACTGCATTTCCAGTCTCACATCTTCTCATCTCTGCTCCCATGCACAACAGACAACCGCACAACAACATACACAAACAAGTCAAGCCCTTTATAACATGCACTTCAGCCACATCCAGCTAAAGTTATCAGTACAATCTGCCTGTAAGGAATGCAATATGATACAATATGTGATAGAACTACACATAAAACCCAGTACACATCTTGAGAATGATATGCCTGTACTAGTGTCACTGCTTCAGGTATGTACCATCTCTCTTTTGTGTTTGAACAGGTATGTTGGTGTAATTGCCTCATGTATACCAGGCTGTGTATCTACTTATAACTTTAACTACAAACATGTCAATGGTTGTTCAAATACACACCTGTGATTACCCATTCTATGAACCAAAGTTAACTATTCTGGAATGGAACATACAAATATACTACTCTGGCTAAACACAGCATTTGTACATAGGACAATATGGCAGCCCTTAACTTTCATAGGGTATATATGATCCTTAAAAAACAGTATTACACTTACCAGGTACAGGACCATAGGCTTGGTCCACACCTGTTGGACCTATGAAAAGGTGATATAGAGGTATTGTCAGCACCACCAAATGTCTGCTGTATGTTCCTATACCCAGCACTGCAGCATACTGTGGTGTGTCCCCTATAGGTAAACACCTTTAATATGTCATACAGTCACTGCCAGACAAATAGCAGTGTGCTATTACAACCACTATATGGGGACAGTCCAGCAACACAAGTGTGCCACAATGACAGAAAACAATACAAACCTGCTGTAGTATATGCCTCCTGTAGGCATCATTACTCTCAACTATACAGATGCTTGCAGAATGTCAAGATGTTTGCCTCATACATGTGGTCCTATTCACACAAACCTGTGGATGTCTGACAAGCGGTTGGTCAATCATTGATGGTTGCTGTCAAAGAATAAAGACAGACATCTGAGGGTCAGACATCATACCCTTCAGAACACAGCTATGCTACTGCAATATTTGTTATTCTATTCACTTTCTTACTTTGTACGGGCAATATTTAAACAGTATCACTAGGTTTGGGCCTTTGTCCCCCCATTAAGTATGGCTCTTTCCTGATTTATTGCTGTAAGAGGTTGATAGGTATGTTAGGCATAGCTCTCAACCAAACAGGGATAAATGCCAACAGAATCAGAGACTTAGCCAGAGTCCATCAGGGACATTCAAGAACACTGTGAAAATGTTAGACCTATTTATGTGAGACATTGACAGAAAGAGAGGAGGTGTCTTACAGTACATCATTTGATGTTACAGAAGTGTACACCCTTATGTATTGTTACTATGTATTAAGTGTAATCCACTAGCTTTCCTATAACAGCCAACCATTGTAGGAGAGATTAACAGGGACAGAGCTAAGATGTGAGTGAAAATCAAGGACATATGAGAGGCATGCCTGTAGGTGTAGAACAGCAGAGTATCAATGACATGTCATCACCACAGATCTAAGACAGACTTACTGCAGTAATCCCTATTCCCCATATCTCAATCCTCCCGTATGCATCCTGTTACATGGAGAAATCTATTACATACTTGGTGGAGTGCAGTACTCCTTTGTTGAGCTTTGCTTCCAGGAATCTTTTGAAAATACGCTCTCTGTGTGAGTGAAGTCTCATACAGACCTGTTGCCCATAACCAGCTGGCTGCCTTATGAAGGTACTGCTCATTAGCAGGTAGTTTCCTCTGCACCAGTCTGTGAATTAGATTTGCTAACTGCGGCCAAAACAGCTGAATTTCACTATCAATAGCTAGTGACATGCCACCACAGTGCAATAAATAAGACCTTCATGTAGACCTGTGCCTTTCTTAGTTGTAAAGATGGACATTATTGAGGTGTGGAGACTACAGCATCATTGAGGGTAGGTACCATAACTGTCAAGTGTATATATTTATGCAGTATGTCCACTGTTTCACCTCATACATGTGGTCAGTGTCTCATGACATTGTGGTCATCTGGCAGTTCACTAGCACAGCACACATTGTGGGTTGAGGTCACTAATGAAAAACAGACATTTGAGTGTCAGATTTCATACCTGTCAGAATATGCCTGCTAATGCAATAGCTGTTATTCTATCAACTTACTATCTTTGTAGGAGCAGACTGTTATGCATGTCCATCTCCCTTTGCCTTTGTCCCCTTATTACGTATGGCTGTGTCCAGATTCCTTGTTCTAGGAGGTTGGGAGGTATGGTAGGTCTGTAGCAGCTACCTTTACATACAGCTGTGTGTGCTAGAGGCTGCAGCTGCAGCTGCTGCTGCAGCTTAGAACATATAGTAGAGGGTGTGAACACTTTGGAGGACAACAAGCTGTATGTGTAACTGTGGCAGCTGTGGCAGTCCTGTCATTGCTGTAGATCCAGGGTAAGGGTACCCTTTACAATCCAGTCAATGTATGTGATTAAGCTACATCTGTTTTGCAACAGTGCCAATGACATAGTAGCAGGCGACATATAGTTAAGCTATACAGATATGTGCAGTGTGTCCCTACCTGCAGGTCTTTGACTTGCAAAACTGGATAGCAGTTCATTAATTAGCAGTAAGCTGTGTGGATAAAGACTGCATGACTCAGTCATTGCTTGCTGTCTTCACAATAATGTACTTGAACTGCAACACAAAACTGGATTTGAACCCAGGACTGTGTGTGGCAAAATGTACTGCATACAAGGCATTTAACAGACTAGGCTACTCAGTCTGCATCCATTAGGATATGCATGGCTTTCTATGGCTGTAGTTCTGCACTAGGGTCCCAGTTGAACATGTACTTTGCCATTGATGTCTTAGAAGGTATGATTCAACATGTTGCTGATAAAAGGGCACGTTTACCTGCTATCACATGCCTCACTTACATCCATTATTATGTCTGTGGCTGTCTAGTGTTGTATTATTGCACCAGAGTCCATGGTACACTCCCATTTTTCCCATTAAATTTTATTCCAGCTTCCATGGTGTAGCGTGCAGCTCCGCTGAGACACTCCCAATGACTGTAAGTGGCAATCTCTAGATTTTTCTGAAAACACCTGGGTTAATTATAATCTTTGTTATGTGGCGAGTTAATGCAGTGTACTGTAGGTGTGAGGGTCTCAGGTTCGAAACATGGCAGCAGTGTTCATTTTGTACATGTCTGACAATGTAATAAACACATTTAATCATTAAAGCTCTATTTAAGGTCAGCTAAGTGTTGTGGCACACTGTACCATGACCCTCCACGCAGCTCCATGAAAATGCACACTAAAAAATATAAAGAAAGGAAAAAGGGGATGATAGGAAAGTGGTGAGGTGGGGGCAAGCAGAGGGAAAAGCATAGTGAAAGGCAGGTAGGGATGTGCAGGACTGGTGTAGGAAAGAACCATAACTATCCATGTCTTGTACAGCAACAGCTGTGCACCTTGATGGAATTTGTAGAAGAACTCCACTGGAACCAAAAAACTTGTATTTTACCACAGACGACCAGGAATTATACTTCCAGATAAATTTATTCTCTCTCCAGCAAATGTAAAAACAGCATATAAAAATTTGAAAGCAGAAGAATTAAATCTCTCTTAGCACCTCGGCTTAAAACAGCCTTTACAGAGTAAATATTTAAAAAAAAATTGCTTTTATATGAAATCATTCACCAATAATGAAATTCATTACCAATCAATCAATAAAACAATTAATCAATTAGACATGTTATACCTTAAAAAATATCCTATAGGGCTTATTCAAAGAAACTTTTCCAGTTGCATTCCTTATTCATGCCCCCTAGGATGTAAAGTATTGTACTTTAATATAAAAGCAGATTTCTTTATCCTTAATACATATTTAATTGTATCTTCACTCAAATAATCTGTTTTTACTTGCTCAAGTATTGTTACTTCTAGTTTACTAAATTCTCACAGATTGAATTGATTAAAATGTTCTGCTAAAGGGTTAGTAGATTTATTATTCCTGATATCTCTTATATGTTCTTTAACCATCTCTCCAAGACTTATTTTACTTTCACCTGTATAGAAACTATGACAAGAACATTTAATGGCATAAATAATGCCTGTACTTTTACAAGAAAAATTCCCTTGTGTATGTAACTTAATTCCATTAATAGTGTTAAAAGTTGGTACTATATATTTACATATCGTACACTTCCCACAAGGGACAGATCCCCCCATTTAATTCCTTTGGTAACCAATTCCTGTGGTCTTCTGTAAGTACTATGAACTAAAAAATATTTACGAGTATGACCACATTGGTATGAAAATAACAATGTAACTTCTTTCAAGAGAGAAACTTCTCTTTTAACAAATTTCCAATAATTTTGTAACAATTGAGCTTGCTTATTTAAAAATAGAGTATATTTAGATGCATAGTATAAATTTTTTTCTGAAGCATGTTTAAATAATTCCTTTCTCTTTATTATACTCCATTCATAAGCATTTTCTTTATTTACCTTATTAAACACTTTATTATAACTATGGATAACCATATTTTCTCCATACCCTCTATTAATAAACATATTTACCACTTTATTAGCTTCTTCCTTGGCTTCACTCACATTGTTACATAATCTACTTGTTCTTAAAATTTCTCCATAAGAAACATTATTTATTGTATGTCTTGGATGACAACTTTGGGCATGCAACATATGATTCACTTGGTTAAATTTTCTAAAAATTCTAGTTTTTATCATGCCATTTTCTTGACCTTCCAAAGTGATATCCAAATAATTTACTTTTGTACCCTCTTGTAAACCATGCAAATGCACACTAAAATAATAAAGAAAGGAAAAAAGGAGGTGATAGGAAAGTGGTGAGGTGGGGCAAGCAGAGGGAAAAGCATAGTGAAAGGCAGGTAGGGATGTGCAGGACAGGTGTAGGATAAGAACCATAACTATCCATTTCTTGTACAGTAACAGCAGTGCACTTTGACAGAATTTGTAGAGGAATTTGGATTCTCAAACCCCAGAGAGAGGGGTGAGGACACCATAACTGCATTGTCAAGCCAATTGGACCAAATTACGTGTGACCAGTGGACATGTGCATGAAATGGAGAGCTACTTATAGGGTGATTTTTATGGGGAGGGACAGGTGACCATTTTTGTTTTATTAAGGTGAGAGTGGAATGTTGGGGAAGGGACATAGGTATTTGTGGGGAGATAGGTTGGACAGGAGAGGTTGCATTCACAGACAGACAAAACAGACAAGACAGCAGACAGGGGTAGTGTGTGCCCCATGAGGGGTCTGAACACCTTGGATTGGGGAGGGTGTTGTGAAATCCAAGTCACACATACTTCCAGATAGTAGCAGCATGACTCACGTCCCCACCCATGGGACTGTTGACACTGCTCCTTCACTGTCTTGAGGGTGGCTGTGCTGGAGGTTGGGTGCCAAGTTGAGGCTGCCCCACCAGGTCAGCCAGCATGCTGTCAATCCAGCACAGGCGCTGTTCACAGCTCCGATGAACAATCCTGTGCACTATGACCAGCAGTTCAGCCTGGGTGACAATGGCCCCTCCACCACCACTCCCAGGGGGAGGCCAGGCCCTGTTTCCTGAGGCAGTCCCACCCAATGCTGCAGGTGGTGTAGGGGCAGTGGAGGGGGCACCACCAGTCTGGGTCCCAGTCGTGCTAGGACCCGGTGTCACAGCCAGTTCAGGCAAGGTGGATGGATGAGCCGCTAAAGGGTTACCCTGACACATGGAATAATGGAGGTATAGCAATAAGTCTAGGTTAGTTGTGAACAAATCATTGCTAGTAATAACAGCATGGCAGAACATTGGAAATACAATTACATATCAATGCATATTAGTTGAAACACAACAATAAATAACAGAACAGTCAGAATGTTAATAGCATGTCACTAACAGTTACAGCATAACGCCAACAAAATAGGTAATTTAACATATGTTAATATGCAGCCATTATAATACAAAGCAATAATAAAACACATGTCCCAAAATACAGTTAATGTAACAACATAATATGTTAAAAGTAAACCATAATCAATGAATAACAATAAAAACTAAATGATGATGAGGGGTGGGGAGAGAAAGAAAAAACAGTTCATTAGTAACATTTTTGGTTATTTCTTTAACAACAGTACTCAGTACTACTATCTACTCTATGGGTCGGTATTTTGTTTATGTGTGCAGTGACTACAAGTCTCCTATAGCTGATGTAGCATGTACATATCTCTCAAGCTATTTGCATGGGATACTCTGGGCCAAGCAGTAACAACTGGAAGTACACAACTACATAGAACACTTGCACATCATGTGGACCTATATAACTACCAAGGTGTTCTGTGAGCTGATTTGTTAATACTTTGCAATCTAGGTAATCATTTCCACAAAGGTGGAGCATCCACCGATCTGGGAAATTATAGACCTATCAACCTAACTAGCCTGATCTGCAAGGCCATGGAACAGATTATCATGGACCTCATTAACAAGGACATTGTCAACTTCCAAACATTCAATCCCACACAGTTTGGCTTTGTCAAGGGGAGATCATGTCTGTTAAATTTGGTCAGCTTTGTTGAGACAGTCACCAAAGCCATGGATGAGGGGAAGGCAGTGCACACCACCTACCTTGACTTGGCCAAAGCTTTCCAAACTATTCCCCACTCAGGCATAATAGATAAACTTTATCAACTAGACATCAATCCATATGTTACCAGAAGGGTAGCTAACTGGCTCACTGATAGAACCCACCTAGTCAAAATAGGGGAAGCTACCTCAAGTAGTAGACCTGTATCTAGTGGTGTATCCCAGGGTTCAGACTTGGGGCCTCTGTTATTTGGGATATACTTTTCTGATGTGCAGGCCAAAACCAGTGGGCTATGGCTGAACAAGTTTGCAGATGACTGCAAGCTGGCGTGGTCATCAATTCCCCTAGTGACGTGGACATCCTCCAAGAGGGTCTCACCCAAACAAATGACTGGTGCCAGAAACATGGCCTCAAGCTAAATACAAGAAAATGCATCGTCATCCCCTTTGGGGATTGTAATGTCCCCACAAATTATCACATTAATAACAATATCCTGAGCACGCAGTCAGTCATGAGGGGTTTGGGCACCCAGATTGATATCAACCTGACTTTTGACCACCATGTTGCTTCCATTGTATGGAAAGCTTTCTACATGGCCCACCTCATAAATAAGGGTATCTCATCCAGGAACAAGGAGGTAATACCATCCCTGTATTCTTCCCTTATAAGGCCCATTATTGAGTACAATGCCCCATTTGGCATGTACCTCGCAAAGCACATGCAGCAGCTGGAGAGCCCACAGAGGTTCCTCACCAGGAGAATCCAAGGCCTCAAAAATCTACCATACACAGATAGCCTAAAGTCCTCTCCCTTTACTCTGTTTCATACAGACTCCTCAGAGGTGACCTCTGTCTGGCATACAAAGCAATCTCAGACCCCACGTTAATGGGACTTTTGCATATCCACACGTCAAGCTTCGCTCGAGTAACCCACACATGTAGTCTCAACGTGGTCTGTGACATTAATAGGACTTGTTGGCGGGACAGATTTGTTTCCCAGAGACTCCCACATCTGTGAAATAGACTACCTCTCCACGTCAAGCAGAGTACCTCTTTACCCCTTTTTAAGCACAACCTGGATAACTGGATGGAAAACAGAAAATGCATTTTTGGGATTTTACCTGTGTCCCTGCTGGACAGGGGCATCGGGTGCTGATTTGTCTATACATGGGCTAAACTCTTGGCTAGGCTTATAATGGCCTCAGAGCCAGTAGCCTAGTATCTTCCTATGATCCTATGATTCCTATGATTCTATGATAATCCTGTGACAGACGGATTTCACATCATTAATTACATAACATGAAATCATGACACTTGAGAGACATGTATGTGTACAGTACAGACACTAAACAGCTGTCATGCCTTTGGTGGCAGGCATGGGAATGTAACCCAATAGCAGTGAATGCAGGGGACATCTGCATAGAATGTATTAATTGACTGCAGAAACTGTTAACAGACACTCCAGGTGTACAGCCATACAGGGATTACACATGTTATTTCTGATGGAACATTGCTGATGAACACATTCTTGCTAACGATTTTAACAGTCTGAGACTTCTAAATACACAATTTTCTACTCATAATATGGGCTACCTCATCCATTTTCCTGCAGTTCCTGTGGAGAGAGAAATTGTGAGCATTACATGACTGCTACTGTAATATTTAGTGCTACATGCCACTGGATTTGAACCCTGGACTGTGTGTGGCAAAATGTACTGTATGCAGAGCATTTAACAAACTCAGCTACCAAGTTACTGAAGATTACTGACTGACTGATACTTCCCTAGATCTCACCTGGAACCAAAATATGACACGGTAGTACTACTGCAGTGTTATACTAGACTGCAGTGACAGTAGAATGCACATGCATGAAATACAAGCATAACATAGATTGTAGGTAAGCTATATTTCGGTATCATATCTGCGAAGTCAACAAACAGTATCAGATCATGGAGTGGGCTACCTCACCCATATACCTTTATTACCTGATGTTTGTGGATGACAAAGTATTATGTGAACAATACTGGCCTAGAGACAGTGTTGAACAGTACTTATATGAGATAACCAATGCAATTTGCAGCCATTAGGTTTGCATTCTACAGCTATTACAATGTTATACCTGACTGCAGCTCCTTACCTTACAGCCTCAATGCATACAGCTGTACTGCAGTGGTTACAGCAACACAATCCTGATGTACACCATTTTCCTTGGTGTTATTGGTATTGTTTCAAGTTTTTATTGCAGTACAGTTGACATTATTCATTTATTGCAATACACCTCTAATTCCACATTTATTGCACTACAAACTTTACTGCATATACTTTAATGCAGTTATTGGTATTTTTCCATGTTTTTATTGCACACAGTTGGCCTTATTCATTTATTGCACTACAGCTCTAAGTCTAAATTTATTGCACTACAAACTTTACTGTATATACTTTATTGTAGTTGATGCTTTACTCTTTCTTGCTTATTTCACTACAGTTAGCATAATACATCCATACTCACCACAGTCAAGGTGAAACCTGGCCAAGTGCCAGGCATGCGACTCAACATTGCAAACCCTCTCACCTGCAGTTGTTGGGAGAGATGCACACCATTATGCATACTAGTTTTGCAGATATTCAGAGTACATAGAGGTAAAACAGAGGAAAAAGTACTTACATACTTGTGGAGTATTCCTTGCCCTATTGGACCCAGGTGTGCAAGAGTCCCCTCTTCTGTCTTTTCAAGTCATCATGGTGGTGACAACACTGCTCACTTGTAAGGGGGATACCAGTGACACTGGTGAAATCTCTGGCCAGCCAGTCACAGGCCACCCCCTTACACTCTAAGCCCTGGAAACCACCCTACAGCAGCCTGCCATCATGGTTTTGCATGAGGAGCCAAAACATGACCTTGGACTACAGAATACTCCAATGCTGCACCCTAAACCATGCACCTTCACCACCTCCAGCCATTATATACCATCAGTGATAGAACTCCAATGGATTTTGCTGTATTCCCACTTATTAGGCTTAATATAAGCTGTTTTCCACCCTTACACATCATTAGGCAGCATTCAAAAAAGCACAGTGTCGCTTAGCACCTCGAAAACCAGTGCAGCTGAGCTGAGATTCACGCAATTCAAACACACTTAGACACACTTAAACGCACCTTTAAATAAATAATTAATTACACCCGGTATCTATTTTTAGATGTTTGGCAGATGTCTACTGTCTTATATGTGAATGCAGCTTTGCATTGCTGCAGTCTGCTCCATGAAGCTCAAACATACATTTTTATTAAAAAATAAAAATAAAACATAGGAAAAAAATTAAAATAAAACAATGGAAATTGCAGTATTTTACTCATCTGCAGCCACAGTTATTACTACACCCCTTCCTACACTGATTCAATAACCATGTTCCTCAGTTCTCCCTTGGCAATATGCCATCATTAATATGCATGGCATGCTGCCGAGGAAAAACCATGACCACAAACATGGATACATTCCGTGTAGGCCCTATAGGGTGCCTACATAGATTTTATTAAATCCTGGGGCTAATGTTTTACCAAAATACCAGGAAACCCTGATTCAGGGATAAATCCATCTCCTTGTACCTCCCTCCCTTATGGAACAAGCTTCCTGAAATATTGGACAGTGTAAAACCCATTCAGATTCCAATTTAATTGAATGGATGGGATCATATAAAATTATTCAACTTGTCACTGGCTACAAATGCTTAACTATGCCAAATTAAACATTATCACATCTCAGTCCTCTTAATTTAACCCCCACTTTGTCCACATCCTTGCTATTTATCATCCCTCTAACAAAGTCTAAGCTAACAATATTCTATCTCAAATAAAATTCTACCTACTACCACCTTTCTGAGCTTTTAACATATGTATGTCATCCTATATTTTAATTAAACTTTTATACCACTTTTCATTTTATGACACCTGTAAGTGGTTCTATCATATAAATAAGCATAAGCAGAGTCCTTTAATCAGTATTATTCACCTTGACTTTATCATTCATTGAAGGGTATTTATTAATTTATTTATTTAGGCAACCCCTGAATTCCTAAAGATTCATTATGTAAGAAGGAGTTCCATGGTTTACCATTAATGTTTTTGTTGTAATCATTTTAAAGGCAATGGCATTGTGTTTGGATAGGAGACATGAAATTGCTTAACAGAATCAATTTCAGCTTCCAACTCTTTGGAAATATAAAAAGAGTCAGTGCTATTGTGTTACCTAAAAGATAAGAGTATTGTATATAAAATAGAGTCGGGTTCAACAAACATGTTTAAAACTTCAAGATTCAATAAATTGTTCCAACATTTTAATACTTTTCCAGATGCTGAAAATCTGGGTCCTTCATTTGCCGTATTATCTTTTTTATGTAGTATAGAGTAAAAAAATCTCCCAACATCAAACTGCCTATTAAGCTATCTAATGGCATTTCTAAATATATTTTAGCAAAGTTTGTGCCACTTCTTCATATCCAATGTATACTTGTTAGTATAATAAATATGCTGTAGTGTTTAATTTTACCATTGAATCCTTTCCTTTAGTGCATCTGTTTGAATAAATAACCTTTATCATAATAACCTTATTTGTAGGGGAGGCAAGAGTCCTTTTTCCTTTATTTAAATAAAATGAATAATATACCAGTATTATACAGCCCTTAACCCCAAATTTCTGAAATTCTTTTTTTCTAAAAGGTACCCTTCACTCAAGATTATACTTGAGTTGTTACATTTAAGTTATATAAACAACCCCTACATATAACCATTATTTAATCCATTAATATTAAAAGATAAAACTGATAATGTTGTCATTTGATTTACTGAAATGAACATTTCAATTTATCTTGTAACATTTTGTGATAAATAGTATCAATATGAACTGTAGAAACATATATCACTTAAAAATAAAAGACACTGCATACAGCAACAATTTGGCAGTCACTGAATGATGGTGTAGTAACTAAACAGTTCAACATTAAAACAATTCATTAACCCTGTCACATCTCCACACTGGGCCAGTAATCAAGGAGCCTGAATCTTTGCCACTGACACTGGAGAGGGAAGTTCACTTGGAATACAAATGGGTACACTCAGTATTTCTAGATGCAGACCTCTCTGCATCAAGTACAATTTCCCTTAAAAGCACATGGAACACACTAAGCCTAGAATCTGGATATCTCTATATCTGTCTCCCTCCAGGTCCCCAATAAGACTTCCCACTGGTACGGCTGTAGGGTTAGATCATCAGTTGAGTATCCAAGCTGAGTCCTCAAGCACCCTGTCTGTAAGCCCAGTGCTTCATGTCCCTGCCCCAAGTAGGTGACACACACACACTGAGAGATTTGATTCTTCATACATGCACACCTGGAAAAGGCTGGTACAGATTTACCTGCTGTGCCCCCTTCTGCCCAGAGTATAAGGTAGTTATTACTGCCACCAGACACTCCACAATCAGCCACTCTGAAGCCCTTAACAAAGGGGTGTCCAATTATACTGTGTAATATTAACACTAATACAAATGTTAGTAGTTGGCCAAGACAGCTAGGCATTCTGGAGTGGCCCACACAGTGTCACCAAATAAATATAAGCACCCTCAAAGGTTAAATACTTTCTACAAGGACCAGCCACAATAAAAGTTTTAAATATATTTAATAAAAAATAATAAAATAACGTGAAAATACTGAATATATATTTAACAGTAAACCACAGAGTTCAATTCACAGGAAATATTGAAAACAACACTGATGGGCAGACTCAGACAAATAAAGAAAAAACAATACCTAAACTAAGCTTCACTATATTTCTGACTGAATCTAGGAGAATTACTCTTCCCTAATAACTTACTTGATAGAGCAAGGCACAATGAAATACATGAGCAGTCTTTCTAGTCAGGTGCTCTAAAACAGAATACTCCATACTCAGTGATTACTCCCTGTAAAAAATAATATCCAAGATGGCTTGCAAATGACCTCATCTGGTCATATGACTCTAGGTTTTCACAGTAATCCCCTCTGAAGCTGAGATAGGAATTTAGCATAGACAGCTACAATACACATCTTACATTTTTATGGCAGTGCCTGGGGCTTCTCATCTTTTTACTAAGCTAATGAACAAAGGCTTCTTCCAGACCCACCATCTCTGTTATTCAGCACTGTGCAGTGCTGTTTTAAGGGTTTAACTGCTCGTTTACATTTCCCTTATTTTTCTTAAAGTAAGCTAGCTGGTTAACCTTTGCTGTCCTAGTGCCTCTATTAAAACATATACATTTAATTCAGTTATGCTAATACATGTACATTTCTTTTTATTCCAGCAGGCTACACTGTTGATACATTTTAGCACAAGCAAACTTCACAAATACATTTTCAGCACAAGCATCTGTACAAATCAGTTTGATATACAAATGACAT
>NC_056737.1:641131613-641164113 GCF_019279795.1 Protopterus annectens
GTGTTTGGGAAATAAAGCACCAATTATTTCATCAAGACAATCCAAATGCCACCAGTCTTTAACTATGTTTCCATAATAGATAAAAAGGAAGAACATTTGGTTACAAAAAAGATTTTTGTTCAGCATCACTCCCTTGTTTGAAAATTTGCTCAAAATAAAATTTGTCATTATTTTTTCTTTTATACTAATAACCCCATCAAGTTTCATTCTGGCCTTCATCAACTGTTCAATAGAATATCAACATTCTAGGAATCTCATATAACCCCCTGTAAAGCCACTTCCTTAAGTCTTTCCTCAGAAGCATTAGTATGAATCCTTCTCATTTCTCTAAATGGTAAAGAATCCAGCAAGTGAGGTGGATGCATGCTTGAAGCATGCAAAAAGTTGTTAACTGCTGTTTCTTTGACATAAGGTCAGTATTGAATTTTTAAATCCCCATCTATATAATGAATAACATCCAAAAATGTAATACATTTTAACCCAATTCAAGTGCAACTTGGACAATTGGATGGGAAAATGGAAATTCATCCCTGGTTTGGCATCTATGTCTCTAATGGATACAGGTAACCTGTAAATGTTTAATCTCCCAGACCCATGCTTACACTTATAAAGGGTATAAGAACTTGTCAGAGACTTGGGATGCATGGCTAGGTTTAAACAGGCCCTAGTAAACACCTATAAACCTATGAAATCTCCTATACAATTCATATGTAAATGTTAAACCATCATTTATTTTCATTGTTTATCAAAAAACTCCCTAAATAACTTATCTTCCCCTTTACATATAAATAATTACTTGCTTGAGGTTTTATATATAATTACATGTTTCATGAAAATTTCAGTAGACTGCACCATTTGTTTCTCAAAGTCTCCCATATATATAATTGCATATGTTGGTACATATGAAGTCTCCATTGCAGTGCCCTTAATCTGCAAAAAAAAAAAAAAAAAAAATCACTACCAATACAAAATGAATTGTGTATTAGACAAAATTCTAATAACAAAAATCAAGAAAGAGGTATGAGGATCTTCACCCATAGTATTAAGAACTGTTTCCAAGCCCCAGTTATGTTCAATGTTTGTATATAGTCTACTGTTACCCAATAATAGTCACTACTCCAGTTAAGCTTCTGCACACTATCCATTAATTCATGGGTATTGTTAATGTGTGCAGGCACTCTTTGTAATAGCTTTTTTAACTGAAAATCGAAAAATGTGCCCACATTATACAAATAGGACCCCTCCCGAAAATATTTAGTCTACCTGGAGGATTATTTAAGTCCTTATGTATTTTCAGGATAGCATAATAAATAGGAAAAACTAATTTAGCAATGTGTAATCTCTTAACATTATCAGACAAGAAAAATCCCAACCTCTCACCCCATTCTGATAACTCCTGTAGTGCTGAGTTCAAGGAAGTCACAGGATCGTTCAACAATTTTTTTTTATATTCATTCTGGTTACCTAATAAATCATAAACCATTTTGTTATGATGATTTTTCTCCAAATTTACCCAATTGCCTCCTTTATCTGCTTGTCTGAATACAAACCTATTAGTTTGCTTTCTAAGCCATTGTAAAGCCTGTCATTCATTTTTTGAAAGGCTGTATTCTTTCTGAGTTGTCAAAAATCTGTTATATTCATACTCCACTTTTTTGAATAATACTTTTTCAAAAGACAAATTTGCAGAACAATTTTTTGCAGGTACAAAGTTAGTAACCTCGGAAAAAAATGGAACAATCAATTTGCCATAACCAGTACAAAAATTATCAGATATAATTACACTTTCATCATCATCTCACACATTTTCACTAAACTGATTTTCATAAACTGACAGATTTAAAAGTGAATCTTCCCAATTATCTTCCTCAACTTCATAAATATCTACATGCTCTTTTTTTGCATGCTTGTCAGCAAAAAAGACTCTTAAATGCAACGTTGTGCAAAACTTGCTTACATCAAACAATAAGTCTGTTGGAATTCTCATTGGTACAAACTTAGTACCTTTCAATAACACATTTTTTTGCTTCTAGGATAACAGTTAAACTAGATAAGTTAATAATGTTCAGCTTCTGAGAACCATTCTCAGAAGAAACAGTCTCAAAAAAGTCTTTTCAGTTCCATGTAGTGTACTTATGTCTTCCTGCCTTAACCTCTCTGCTTCTTCCCTTTGTCTTGGTTGCTCTGTTGGAAAGAAAAATCCCCTTCATGTCTACCAGCTTGTTCCACCATTCAAACACTATTAGAATTCTGAACAGCTTCAAAAGAAAATCTTTTTCTGCTCAAACTTGTATCAGCCGATGAAACACTGTTTTTTTTTTTCTTTAGTATATTAGCACAGCCATTTCTTCTGGGGAAGGGGGTGATTTTGTTCAGAAATTGAATACATTGGAAAATAAGATTATTTTAAACTTTGGAACATTGTCCCTAGAGGTCTTAATCTGGAAATAAATGTTTGTCCAATATATATTTTATTTGAAAAAGTAATTTAATATCTTGAGCTATAAGATAGTTCAAGTTGATTATTAATTGTATAATTGAATAATTAAGTGTTATTTGGGCATTCTTCCTGTATTTAAGACACACTGTTGAATTATCCTGAAAAGGCAAAGGTGTCATATCAGTATTAAACTGGTAGTGTTTGAACAGCTTGGCTTCTGTTAGTTTTTTGCATTTATTGTGTTTGTTGATGGTATGATAACATTCTAAGTTTATAAGAGCAATGTTTAAAACCTGTCCCTATTTTTGGGTCTTTGTTCCCCAATTATCTTAGGTTTTGTCCAGATGTTTTGTGCCACTTCTCCTTGAGTTTTAGGCTTAATTAGCCTTGGATAGCTTAACTGTCGTTTCAGGTTTTTTTCCATTAATAATATTAGAGTCTCCACAGCCCCTACAGGAATAAGCTGTCTTTAAGAACTCCAATGTTATAGGCCTTGGTTAGCTCCAACTCACAGCTCTTTATTCCAGATGATTCATCTAAGTAGAATCTACAAGTTAGTTCCAACTGAGCTTTCACACTCCATACCTCCTGGGTCTTCCAAGCAAGCTTCAGCTCACCCCTTCTAAATCTCCATTTGAGGAGCAGACTTCCTAATTATAGTTTACCAGGTGCTTTCCTTTAATACAGCATTAATTGGCATGCAGAGTCTTGTTAACTGGTCAATACATGGTATTTGCATGACTAACTGCGTGATAATTTCCCCATGTCCATATTGTAATTTACATTTTATTCCCCATGTCCATATTGCAATTTACATTTTAAAGACACATTACACATTTTCTAGAACTAACATGTTACAATATATATAACCTACCCCTGAAACTAACATTTGAAGAGTAATTTTAGGAGGTAAGAAAACAGAACTGGGACAAGGTAAATGTTAAAGCCTTTGTACAGAATTTGTATTATGCAACATTGTATATGCTACATTATCCATCTGTAGTCCATAAAGAAAGTTTTAAGTACTGTAGTAATTACACACTCTACAATATTCTGCATATATGCGTTTGCTTCTTAATGATGCTATGGGAGAAGAATTTGAAAGGAAAAAGTAAACTCTCCAAAAATGAGGAAAATACCTTCATGAATTGTTTATCCTGTGAAGACTATTGAAATAAAACAAACAAAAGGTTATGACAGATGAAAGGAAGCACCAAGCATTTTTGCATGGAAGAATTTCAGTAGTATCTCTATAACACCTAAAATACTATTTGTCAAAATGCTCTCATGGTACTCCATACACTGCCTGTATATAAGTATGCTTGTAACATCCATTCTTCTGTTGAGTAAATTTAAACTATCATGTAAATATTGTTGCCTAGCTGCTTTTAATTGTCTATTGAACATATCTGGAACTAACTAATTAATGCATTTCTCTAACATTGTAATGATAAAGATTGTATTATCTATTGAAACTATTGTATTGTTTTGTGTATAATTGTGGAGGTCTTCTCCGCAGCCCTCCTCTGAAAAAGGTCAACAGCTCAATCGGACTTTCTCAGTCAACAGATGTCAAATTAACAATAAATAATAAAATAAATAAATCAAAAGCCCAATATGTATGCAGCATATCAGTTGCTACTACTGTTAACTCTGAGTAGCTAATTCTAGAAAGACCACGTTAGTGCCTAATTGTCAATATACTGGTAATGAAAACTAAATGCAGAAAAAACACTTATCTCATGTTTACATAATTCCATGCTAAACTCAGCTAAACATCGAATGGACATTTACATCGCTTCAATGATATCTCAAAGTTTGCTTTCATTTGGCTCATCTAGAAGCCATTACAGTAAAAAAAGGCAATACTCTGAAGTTAATGATAGACATAATAATCTTACTCCATGCCCTCTCCCTCTCCCTCTCTCTCTCTCTCTATATATATATATATATATATATATATATATATATATATAAAGATATATAAAAAGATATATAGACATACATAAATGGATCTATGTTAGAACATTGACATAGATATAGATAAATAGATAGATGATATACATAAAGGGATCTATGTTAGAACATTGACATAGATATAGATAAATAGATAGACGATATACATAACTGGATCTATGTTAGAAGATTGACATATAGATATATAGATAGATGATATACATAAATGGATCTATGTTAGAACATTGACACAGATATATAGATAGATGATATACATAAATGGATCTATGTTAGAACATTGACATAGATATAGATATATAGATAGATGATATACATAAATGGATCTATGTTAGAACATTGACATAGATATAGATATATAGATGGATGATAGATATAAATGGATCTATGTTAAAACATTGACATAGATATAGATATATAGATAGATGATATACATAAATGGAACTATGTTAGAACATTGACATAGATATAGATATATAGATAGATGATATACATAAATGGATCTATGTTAGAACATTGACATAGATATAGATAAATAGATAGATGATATACATAAATGGATCTATGTTAGAACATTGACATATAGATATATAGATAGATGATATATATAAATGGATCTATGTTAGAACATTGACATAGATATAGATATATAGATAGATGATATACATAAATGGATCTATGTTAGAACATTGACACAGATATATAGATAGATGATATACATAAATGGATCTATGTTAGAACATTGACATAGATATAGATATATAGATAGATGATATACATAAATGGATCTATGTTAGAACATTGACTAGCCACAATGTCAATGCTCCTAACATCGTTCCTACATTTCTGAAACAGCACAATATTGAAGTGCAACAAAGTCAAAAGTCAAAACATTTCCTTCACATGTTTTTACAGGGGGAGGAGCAAGCCCCCCTGCATCACACCCCCACACTCCCTTTTACGTAGATATACCAACTCCAAGATCGTACTTCAACTGAGAATGGGCAAAACCACAAAACCAGCTGCATCAAGACCTCACACAATCACCCATTTGCTCTGTGCGATATTATGACTTACAACTTTGTGGCAGCTCAGTGCTGTGCCATTTCACTCATGTGCTATTGATGTCATGAACACTGACATTTTGGCTAGTTGACTTTCTAGCATAGATCTATGGATCCATATATACATACATACATACATACATACATACATACATACACCTGATGTAAGTTTATTTATATCTCTGTAACAATCTCATACTGTTTTAAAGCACACCATTTATTATCTTTAAAATGGAACATTGTGTTCTATTTATTACACTATGTAGAGCCATACAAGGAATCTGTAACAACAAAAACTGTTAGAAGGTTTTCAACTTATAAATACAGTTACATCAAAGAAAAGCAAAGCTGTCACAAAAATCCTAAACATATGTTTCTTTTGGGCTGATGGCTTGTACTAACTAACATGTGACACCTTCAATTGATTATAAATAACCTCAAGGTTATCACACCTTAGAGTAAGGGGTACTTTACTGCAGATCAAGTGAAGTAAACACCATATCTGAGGTTTAATTACTTGAGGAGTTAGCATATAATAGAAATAATTGTCGTGTCACACCACAATACCCACACACACACACACACACACACACACACACACACACACACACACACACACACACACACACACACACACACGCATGCACGTACACACGCACACACACATATACACACATACACACATAGAGGATGTAGAAGAGTTTATTCTTTGCAAAAATATGTTTTAGGTTGCAGTTGACTTTGTTTCAGTCCCCATTTCATCATTTCTTATATGTATTTAGGACAGAGAGTAGTGCATGTGAAATATCTGAATCTATGATTTGGTACTTTATTATTTTAAATTTTATAACACTGTGTTCAGTCTAAGCTTGCAGAGCAGAGACTTACATACAAAAGATCATGATTGGAAAAGACAGCCAGAAATATGCCTGTTCATTGTGTCTCAGGTTCAAAGTACCATGATGATGTCTTATGCTAAGGATCATTTACTGTATGTTCATACTAGTTTAAACATCTGCCACAAAGCAAGCAAGAGGAATATAATAATGGTATAGAACTTGTAAAGGTGTACTTGTGCTTCTGGAAATGCTAATACAGTTACCTCAGCAGCCATTTAATTATGAAAGATGATAAGGGCATAAGAAGTGCAATGGGGAAGCCAAAGGCAGCTGGCAGTCAAATTACAGCTTTCAGCATCAAGACTGCTGAATATATCAGAGCATATTTTTGAAACCCGCAGAAGTAGCTCTTCTAAACTCTTGCTATAATTTTGTCTTGTTCACTTATAGCTGCACATATTTCATATTTCATAAAATAAAGTGTTTCTTTGGTGAATGTTAACATTGTTTTTGATCAGTGTTATGGACACGAGAACAATGTTGTTAAAACAGCTTCTGCCACACAGCACAATTGTTTAGTTATGGGAAAATCTATGAAATTACTTTAAGTACATTATATAATGGAAAACATATTATGCAACGTAATATGTACAATGAAGAAGGAGAACTTTGTCAAACAAAATAATTTAATTTTACTGTACCATCTACAAAGTTTTTTATATGGTTTATTGTTGATGGTTGGTGTTTATGAACATCTTACTCATGGAATACATCTGCTGCACATAGTTCAGTCATCATGCAAATGCTGGGTGCAGCCAAAATTCAGACAGTTTAAAGTTTATACACACAGTGAGCAGTGAAGACAAGCATGTGTTTTGTGTTACTATAAACTGAGCGTCATGATCTACAAACATGAATATCAGATAGCAGAACTTAATTCCTAGATGCTATTTGCTAGGAGAACACAATCACAGTCTTTATGTGGACTATATTGGAATATCATCAGATGCTCTTTGTATAGAGAAATAAGAATGCATGGTGCTGTACCTGCTACAATGGAAAATCCATGCTGTATCACAGGGATGTTCCATGTGCAGATGCCACTTATTCAAGGTAATATTTGTGAAGGTAAGCCTAAGCTGGTGGCACACAGGGGCAAAGTCCTGACTACAGGCCAGGCAACTTGATGGTGCAGGGTGTGTGGGGGGGGGGGGGGGTGAGCATGGTCAGATGCACCATTGCAATTGATCCCAAATGGAGACTGGGAATGTGTGATGGGTGTTTTGTATAGGATGCAAGGCTCTGGCTGAGTTAAATGCTGAGGCATGAATGATATGCCACTAATCCCATTGCATGCCAACTGTGGACCAAAATAGGCATGTGTATGGGGCAGGATTCAGACTTAGGAGAAAACTCTCATTGGCAGCAGAATGATACTGTACCAGGAAGCTGTTATTTCCTCCACAACTCCAAACGTTGGCCAGAGCTGGCTGGTTTTGTGGAGGCAAGAAGTATGAAAAAATAAAGAAATAACATTGGTCTAGACAGTTTAACAGATGGCAGTGTTGTGGTCTTGACTGAGCAGATCATCTATGAGTCACAAGCAGACAATTTATATACCAGATCTGTGTCATGTGGACTGCACTCAGAGCTGGATCCAGGCACTAAGTAACCTAGGCAACTGCCTAGGGTCCACTGATGGCGGTGTTGGGGGGGGGGGGAGCCACAACTAATTTAACTGAAAAAAAATAAAAGTTTCCTTTGTTACTTTTTTTTTACCTACTATTTTTAGGATTATGGACACACTCTCTGTTTTGCATCTGCATGCATCTTACTGTTTTAGGATTAAAGATGCATGCACAGTAAAGCATGAGATTTGATTTCTGAAATGCATTGGAACAGCAGCATTATGGATATAGCTTGCTGCTTTAGGATTTTTTCAGTGAACACATAGCATTTTAGAAGCTTTTCAGTAACAGGAATGCAATTGGAAGAAGTATGTATGTATAATGACCTAGTTAGAGATGCCAGGTTAGTTAATTAACTTATTCAGGTTCAAACCCTGTACCTCGAGCACAGGAAGCAAGAGCCTTTATCCTTTACACTAACTACCCATTAGCATAGCTAGGGCAGGACGAGATGGGCAACTGCAAAGTGTTGGCGGGCACAACTAGCTGATCTCGATCTTTCATTAATGCAATACCAACCTTTAAAAGCCAGTATTGCATTAGTCTAAAGCAGTTTGCTACAGTGTAAAAGTAGAAAAATAATTCTTTCTTGTTTTAACTAGAACCTAAGTGCCATAGTGCTCCATGCAGGCAGGGCATAAACTGTAATAACCGTTTGCTACATTTTGCTATATTTTAATACATTTTTTTATCTAAAAAATGAGCACCGTAGTGCTCAGTGCATGCAGGGTATAAACAATTGTCACAGTTTGCTGCAAGTTAAAATAAATTATGTTGAGAGAGGGCTAGGGGCAAGGTAAAGAAACGGGACCTGAATGACTGGGGCAGGAGGGAAGGAGAGGTGTCTGTCATGCATCTGGCCACCTAGTTGGTGTGCTAGTAAAATGAGCACCTTTTTTTTTCTTCGAAGAGCAGAGAGGATAGGGTGCTGGTTCATAATACTGGCCCAGGGTGCTGGTTGAATCTGCTGTGCTTGTGCAGCTACTAAAGACTATAATGATCTGAAATGGATACTTTTGTCATTTATTGGTGCATACATATTGTTTCACTGCTTAATATTAAAAATGCTCAAGACTACAGATTTATAATGTTCTGTAATACATTTTGCTAAATTTAACAAAAAAAATACATTAAATCAGGAAGTTGAATCAGATAAAATGTGCATTTTTGTATGGTCCTAAACATCCATGCCAGTGGCCCGTTGCTTGAAATCAGCCCAGGGACCATGGTACACTTTATTCACCACTGACTGGATACATTTTCAGTGAATGAAAGCTTCAAGAGAAGAGTAGTTTACTTTTGCTCAAGCTAAGTCTGTTTTCAATGTGCAGCTGTTTTATTTACAAAATGGCCATCAGTGTTTGTGCTATAGAATTTGAAAGGAGAGTTAGTTGTGCAAAAGGTATTATAATCACCTTATGTGCAGAAGGCTGTAGGTTCTACTCCCACACCATGTAGATGGGACTGCTGACACTGTGTTGCACTTTAAGGGGGGTGCTGCACCACAGAGTGTGTCATCCTTTGGATGAAATGCTAAACCAAGGCCCCTTCTGCCTGCATGTAAGTGTTGTGAGATCTTTTACATCCATCTGAGCTATTGAAAAGAGCAGAGAGAAGCTCCACAATACCCTGGCTAAATTTTCTCTAGTAGTATAAATACCACCAAGGGCCTCCCCTGAAAAGAAACTACTAGCATAGTGGGGCTAACCTGGTCAACAAAGGATAAATAAATTAAAAATGTTAAATTAAATCCACATCTCTGTCTTCATTCAAAAATAAAGAAGAAAATAGTAAGCACACTGACAGTTTGAACAGTGTTTATGGTAAACAGAGGGACAGAGACAGGTAATGGGACACTGGAATGTCTGTGGGGGAGGCTGGCCCATTATCTTCCCTGGAGCCCCATTTGACCATGATCCAGGCCTGAACACATTCCCATATGATAAAGTGGATGGCCAGTTCCACTTACTGCCAATGTGTCAGACCCCTCTACATCCTGCTAATAATAATGTTCTAAAGACTAGTTGGTACTACAGTAAGCATGTGCCAATCATCATCATCATCATCCTAGAATTCCCAGACAGGTCTCTTTTGCTTCAGCTCTCTTTTGCTTTATGAAACATGTACAGGAGAATACTAATTTCTGCAAAGATCTCCCCCTAAATGATGCCACCATACAGGTATTCTTCAGCAGTGTTACAGGGCTGGCAGTAAAGTTTGATTCTACATAATTTATCTACATATGCTTCAGGGCTTCAACCTACCAGATGTTGTACAGAACTGATAGCATTATCACAACATCACAAGTGTATATGCACGGTATCCTGAGAGTGTCCAACATCACAAGTGTCTGTGCATGGTATCCTGAGAGTGTCCAACATCACAAGTGTCTGTGCACAGTATCCCGAGAGTCTCCATAAAGCTCATATGTCACAGATGTATCACCAATGCAGTGGATTATTCCCCCTTTGCCCTGCCATTCTTATTGCTGTTTGCATTCCATCTTGTTTTAAAATGTCATTTCTTTTCTTTATTTACCAACATATATAGCAAATTTAGAGAACCATGTTTGTGTTTGACTCTGGTATGAATACAGTACGGCAGACAGACAGGTATGACAATAGTTACTCCTTTGCAAGGTAGGGATGACCAGTTAGATTTTGTCACATGCCACATAATGCAAAATAGCAGTTGAACTCTAACTAAATGATCGAGCCAATAGCATCAGTGATGACCTGCAGATATTTTACTGTATGCCTTTCCAGTTTAGGCTATAACGAAGAAGAGGAATTAGATACAGGTTGAGTAATTTAGTGATGGGCAAAGGTAAAACCTGGAAGTGACATCTGTTGCATTTTTTTAAAAAATGACTTAGCTCTATATATAATCTCTTTAGTTTCAAGATGGCTTTGGCTATTGAGATTTTAACTTACAGGTCATATTTTAAGAGATTATCAAAGGTTACTCCTTGAATATTGGGGATGGTAACTGTTCAATACTGATTTTATTACCTGGATGACTATTAGTTTATTTGCATAACAGTAGACATTATTACTGTAGTTCAGTGAACAGGTTATCAGAGAAGAGCAAAGTTATTGATTTATGATAGAAAAATACTGATTAGTACTGGAAACGTTGAGACATAAGCCCATATTTTTCAGCAACATTTGGAGTGGCTGAAAGCAATCTTAAAATTTGGAGGTGACTAGTTAAGACCCGCCACATAGTGCAGTTTTTGAACAATTATTAGAATGTTCTACAGGTTTTGAAGTTTCAGTATGAAGATGCAAACAGACTGTGAGAGATGTATTTATATAACATTATTGGAGTCAAAGCTGTTTTACAAACCTGTTACAGAAAAGATGCAGGTTGTCAGTACCACACAACAATACACTAAACGAATCACACAGCTCAGACTGAACACATAGACCTACATAAGCTTACTAAACATAACCTAAGAAACAAGTGCCCTCAGCAACCTCATAAACAGACAATGCAGACAGCACCCACCATGAACATGCATTTAAGAGTCACACTGATTCAGTCTAAAAGGTTATAAGGCAAATCTAAACACAATCCTATATTCTAGTCATAAGTAACACCATAGCAAAAAACAACAACGCACCACTCACCAGGCTTTGACATGGTCAGTTGCCTATCAGTTGCCAGGAATCACCATATCATGTATGCACTGAACTCCTTCCACCACAAGTATACATATGACATAGTCATAGTGCATATCATGTACACCCAGATGTACAGTCTATTTTTTGGGCAATATCAGTTGACCAAAGCTTCCAACATAACAAAACTGACTCTGAGTTACAACACTAGGAGCCTTCACTTCTTAGAAGCACTCCTTATCCCGGAAAACATTGATATATTCATCGACATGCGCAAACCAGATCAAGACCAATGAGAGCTCACCATCAGTGCAGGGTTTCTGTGTCTACCACACATTCAGGCCCACCAATTAAATGAAGACACTACAGGTGGCACTGTATCCATATTCTCAAAAAAACATTTCATCTCCAGACTCATTAGACAAGATAAGGACCTCGAACTCTACCACATACAACTTACTATTAACATAGTTCTTATTATAATCTAAGAGTCTTCATCTAACCCTCCATTAACTTGGAGACTTATCCATCCTCAAACCCGTATGCCCAGAAATTTCTGGACTTCATTAATGCAAACATTCTCTGGTTCAGTTAGCCTCTACCCCAAAAGGGGACAATAAAATCTTAGACTTGCTACTTACCAAATAAGGGACAGCTTTGTTTACCACCAATTGTAACTTCCTCCCTCTTCAAACTGAACCACAAATCACATTAACCTTAAGAATGAAGCCAGATGCTCCTGCTAATCTTGTTATTCAGAGATTATGCCAAGGCTAATCGACTAAAACTGAGTGATAACCTGGCTAAACTCAAAAGCCCCTTCCAATTTGATAGCCCCACTGCTTATGCAGCATTCTTTACCACCACATTCTATGCACATGTAAATAGCTGCACTGATGCATCTGTCCTCCTCTTCAGAAGTAAATATGATGTCAGATTTAATCCAGTGATGTAACCCTGGTATATACAGGCTCTATAATAAAAGAAAAATAACTCGCTGTATGCAAAAATAAATTTTACTCCCATGATGCTAATAACGTACTTGCTAAAATTAACAAGGAAATATAGACCCTGATAAAATAAGCCAAAGCCAGATAAGAGATAAACATTGTCACCCAGGTGAAAAATAACCACAAAGCCTTCTTTAACTAAGTTAGAAATTAAAAAAAAAAATGGCCATCACTGTGAAGAGCTAACAGTGACGGATATGACATACTCAGACCTAGAGGATCTAGCCAGTTTATTAGCAGGCAAATGTAGTTCAAATTTACCCCCCCTCTCCTCATACATTTATAGGTTCATAGGTCATTACTAGGTTAAGGACCACTAGGGCCCTTACAAGTCTAGCCACACACCCTGAACCATTTGGGTCCTCAGTATCATGGGTGTCTATATGGGAATACATGTTAGTAGGGATATAATTAAGGATTTGTAGGGGGAGGTGTTATTTAGCCTAATACTTCTCTTATTGATAGTATCTGCCATTAGGGATAGGGGGCAAAAATGGGGGTACATTTATGATTTGCCATCCAATTGTCAAGGTTTCATTTGAGTATGGTCAGGAATTAACTCTGTTCTATATGAATGGGAAGTCTATTCCATAGTGCAGGGATCCTTTGGGACACATATCTGTCTCTCCAGCATGTTCTGTATATGTCACAAGCAAAGTTCAGATCCCTAGATCTAACATTTCTGGTGCTGTTTGTTTTGCACATGTGCAACAGATCCATCAGGGCTGGGTCTGAGGAAGCTATGTAAGCCAGGCAAAGATCCACTCTCTGCAGCTTGTAGGAGACAACAGAGAAACAGAACCTTTAGGCAATCAATTTAGACATGGTATTCATGCTCTGAATTTTCCTGATGAGAAATCTTTGTGTGCTTTGCAACTGTTGCAAGTGCCTGTTTAGAAACATGCCAAAGGGGGCATTGTACTCAATGATAGGTCTAATAAGGGCCAAGTAGAGTGGTACTATAGCTTCCTTGGACCTGGATGCCATACCCTTACCGATAAGTTGGGTGACATAGAATGATTTTCTTACTATCTTAGCTAAGTGTTAGTCAAAGGCCAGATTGCTGTCTACATATGTTCCCAGATCCCTTGCTGCTGCATAGACTCTTAGAGGTGTTTTATCAATGGAGTAATTAACTTTAGTTGACAGTTTCCCAAAGACCATTATAATGTATTTTTTGACATTGATGTTTAGGTCTTGGCTTGGGCACCATTCATTTGTCTGTGTTAAACCCTCTTGCAAAATATTGGTGACTGGGGATGATCTATGATAGCTCCCAGTTTGTAGTCATCTGCTGACTTAGTAAACCAGGGGCCTTGAACGTTAGTCTTGATGCCTGTGAAGTAGATGCCATACTGGAGAGCACCCAGCACAGAGACCTGGGGTAGTCCTCTGGTGACCAGTCTCTTGGTGGAGGTGGTTTCATGGATCCTGACTTCATGGGTCCTATCTGTGAATCAGCTAGCAATCCAGTGAGTTATCCAGGGATTTATGCCTAGTTCAGAGAGCTTGCCAACAATGGCTGAATGGGATATTGTATCAAATGCTTTGGCCAGGTCAAGATATGCAGTACGCACTGTTTTACCCTCATCCATTGTCTTGTAACCCTCTCAAAGATGTTTACAAGATTATGTAGGCATAACCTTCCCTTAAAGCCAAATTAGAATGGTTCCAGTGTCTGTCGGTTGCCAATGGCCTTGCTTATCACTGCCATGGTAATTTGTTTCATGGCTTTATGGGTCTGTAGTTTCCTGGGTCAGTTGATGATCCAACCTTGTGGAGCAGAATGACAGTTTCAGTACTCCATTCACCTGGAATGCAACCTATTACAAAGCTGTAGTTGAAGAGTGCTTCCCATGGCCCTAACAGGTCATGTTTTAGACTGTTCAGGAAGCAACTAGGGATTTTGTCAGGAATGACAGAGGTGGTGTTCTTGGATTTATTGAGTGCTGTAAGCATCTGATCCCTGCTAATAGTTGGTAGAAGCATACTGGAGGTAATTTCACCTGGTGGAGCTGTGAGGGGGGGCAGTGGGGGGAGGGGGGAGTTTGAGCTGAATTTAGCAGCCAGTGGATTTGCTATGTCACCCTGATCACTGAAGGTGGTACCATTCACCAGATTAGCACAGTGCTGTGTGTTACCTTTAAGATTCTGGACATAGCTAAAAAAGCCTTGCGATTGTTTTCCAGATGACATACCTGCATCTACTTAAATCTCCCAAGAACAAGCCCTCAATACACTATACAAGGCCAAGAACAATACTTCTATGGGCTAGATAACATACTAAGCTGCCTTCTAGTTAACATGAAACATGACCTGTCAGACCCCCTACAGAAGTTATTCTATATCAGACTCTAAACAGGCTTCATATCAGATAAATGGAGGACAGCAATAGTCATCCCTTGATCAAAAGTGGGGTGTCAATGGACCCAGGTAATTACAGACCCATAAGTCTGACCAGCCTCATCTTTAAAGGACCACTATGGGCAAAAAATGAAAGCAAAAAACATTTTTTATCTAGTAATTATTGACTGCACATCCCAAAACTGCCTGCAGCAAAATAAGTATTAATTCCTAATTTTAATTTATTTTTTAACTTTGTGTGCCCTTATGGGGCAGATAGCCTTATTTCTTTGGAAAGTTAAACCTGTCCCATAATGCACTATAAGAGCACAGATTGTGAGAATAAGTAGCCCTACCATTTATTGTCAGACTGCATTTTCATTCATTTAGAATGCAACACCTGAAAAAAACTGCCATGTTTGACAGTCTGTAGATCATATGTCACTGAATGGTATGCACTGAGTTTTCATATGTTCATAGGTTCATAGGATGATACTAGGTTATTGGCGCAGAGGCCCTTATAAGCCTAGCCAAAATTTCACCCATGCTCCCACAAAGTCAGCACCTGTTTTCCCTGTCTAGCAGGGACACAGGTGGGATACCAGGGGTATATTTTCTGTTTCCCATCCAGTCGTCCAGGATCCTCTTAAAGAGGTCTAGTGAGGTACTCTGCTTGACATAGCGAGGGAGTAGTTGGGACACAAATCTATCTCGCCAACAAGTTCTATTAATGTCACAGACCAGGTTGAAACTTTGCATTCGGGTTGTGCGAGTGGAGTTTGACTTACGGATATGCAGCAACTCCATCAAGGCTGAGACAGACTTGTATGTCAGACACAGGTCAACTCTGAGCAGTCTGTACGAGACTGAGTAGAGGAACCGGACTTTTATCCTATCTGTATAGGATAGGTGTTTAAGACCCTGGATTTTCCAGGTCAGGAACCTCTGTGGTCTCTTTATCTGCTGCATGTGCTTGGCAAGGTACATGCCAAAGGGGGCATCGTACTCAATAATGGGTCTGATAAGGGAGAAGTACAGGGTTGTTATGACCCCCTTGTTCCTGGATGAAATACCCTTACTTATGATGTGGGCCTTGTAGAAAGGCTTCCGTACAATGGAGGCAACATGGTGGTCAAAAGTCAGGTTGCTATCAACCTGGGTGCACAAGTCCCTCACGACTGATTGCATGCTTAGTACATTGTTATTAATGTGATAATTAGTGGGGACACCATTTTCCCCAAAGGGGATAATGATGCATTTCTTTGCATTCAGTTTGAGGCCATGCTTCTGGCACCAGTCATTAGTTTGGGTAAGGCCCTCTTGGAGTATGTTCACATCACTAGGGTAATTTATGACAGTGCCCAGCTTGCAGTTATCTGCAAACTTGGTGAGCCACAGACTACTGGTTTTGGCTTGCACCTCAGAAAAGTATATCCTAAACAGTAGAGGCCCCAAGACCAATCCTTGGGGTATGCCACTTGTTACGGATCTACTACTAGAGGTGGCTTCCCCTATTTTGACTGAGTGGGTTCTATCAGTAACCCAGTTACCTACCCATCTGGTAACATCTGGGCTGGTGCCTAGCTGGGAAAGTTTATCTATTATGCTGGAGTGGGGAATAGTGTTGAAGGCTTTGGCTAGGTCAAGGTAGGCGGTGTGCACTGTCGTCCCTCATCCATGGCTTTGGTGACTGTTTTGAAGAAGGTGACCAAGTTTAACAGGCTTGATCTCCCTTTGACAAAACCAAACTGTGTGGGATCAAATGTTTGGAGATTTCCAATGTCCTTGTTTATAAGGTCCATGATAATGCATTCCATGGCCTTGCAGATCAGGCTAGTTAGGCTGATGGCCCTATAATTGCTTGGGTCAGTGGATGTGACACTTTTGTGTAGAGGGATGACAGTGGCTGTCCTCCATTCTGCTGGGAAGACGCCAGTGCACAGGCTTTGATTGAATAGGGTGCCGAGTGATGCTGACAGCTCTTGCATGAGTTCATGTAGGACACAGCCAGGGATGTTATCGGGTCCCATGGAGGCTGTATTTTTAGCCTTTGAGATGGCATTAATAACCTGATCCATAGAGATGAGGGGAGGAGGGCAAGTGCTGGGGATGTCCTGGTTTACTGATGGGGGGTCAGGGTGAGGTTTTCACTGAACTTGTCTGCCAGCAGGTTTGTTATATCTATGGCATTTGTGTATGTGGTATTCTTACACACAGCAAAAAACTCAAGTCTTCAGGATAAAGCGCCTCTGTAGTACAAAATGAAGAATTATGGAGCATAAACACAAAGACACACCACTGGCTCGTATACTCAACGAAACTCTTTATTGAAAGTAGAACAGTAAGTGCTTTCGCGTTGCACAGAACACTTTAGACTTAATGACATTTTAAAAGCAAACTGCCATTTAAATAGCTCTTCATGCATCACCTGAAAAGTGGTATACATAGCCATATATTCAGATATATGTATATAAATATAGACTTAAAATGTATAAAAAATATATATATACAAAATGTATCAAAAACACTATAAATACAATGCTCTAAAATATACATATAAAGGATATAGAATGTATAAAAATTTACTAATAAAAACTCTCTATACCTGCATGATAATGCTAATATGAGTAAACAACTAAGCTATTTACTTAACACTATATTAAAAGACACCAAAGGATCACCTCAAGGAAACAAATATGTATAAGGTAACTAAGAACGCTGCTCTCATTAGCAAGCATGGCGGCCTATAAATGATGACATAAGTGATTTATGAAATAAATAGCACTAGACTGAGATGTAATGCCCCCTACTGAAAAATATAACTGGTACTGTGAAACCAAGTAAAGATTCAGCGACTGACCGGTCTATCTTTCAGAAAAGGTTTCAAGCTTACCTTTTCATTAAGGCCATGTCCTTTATATGCCTGATACCTCAGAATCCATTTATTTTCCTCCTTTTCGGTATAGTTCTCTATGTTCCCTAGTCTAGTACTGGTTCTAATAAGCTCTATGGCCATAAAACTAAATTTATGTCTTAAATCATTGCTGATAGTGTGTCTCGCTAAGGCTCATCTTCTCGTCTTATGGTGTACAAGTGTTCTCTTACTCTCTCTCTTAATGTTCTATTGGTCTTTCCACTATAGAAAGATTCACATTTCGAACACTGAGCTAAATAAACCAAATTCCTGGATTTACAATCAGTTTAGTGCTTAAAACTACACAGCTTCCCAGTATCAGGATGTTTAAAGGTGTTATCATTCTTCATGAACTTGCAGTGATTACAACTCCAGCAGACAAATGTGCCTTGCCTGTCTGACTGTACTGTACCTTTAGTATTACCCTCATAGCAAAGTATTCTCTTAAGTGATTTAGTATTCCTGTAGGAGTATCTAGGTCATTCCCCTATTATTTGTAACTCTGTTTCAGCCATAGTCAGAATATTCCAGTGCTTGCTAATAACCTCATTGATTTTCTTATTATTGTTAGTGTAGGGATTAGTAAGCCTCTGTGTCTGATTACTGGTATCTCTTCTATATGAATGATGTCCACCTTGTTTAAAGAAGGGTTTGCCCCAGCCTGTCTGAGCATAGATATAGTATCTAATACTCCTGCACTCTCTCTGCCTTTATATTCTCTTTCCTTGAACTCATTTTTGAGTTTATTTATAGTCTTATCAAAAGTTCTGTCGTGGCTGGTCAACCTAGATACTCTTAGTCCTTGTCCTTTTACTATATTTTGATAAACATGAGCAGGATGCATGCTACTCCTATATAGTAGTGTATTCTTTCTACAACTCTTCCTGTACAGTTGTGTCTGAATCTCTTCTGTGCTCATAATAATAGAGACATCACGAAAATCAATCTCTTCCTTAGAGGACTTAGCTGTAAACTTAAGAAAACTAGTGGTGCCATTTATATATTCAAGAAAAGCTGTCAAACTCTCTAAACTGCCTTTCCATATTAAAAAGACATCATCCACAAAACGTTTATAATACCTAATATTCTCACTAAATACCATGCTGTTCATTACATAAGTGTGTTCCCAGTAGGCCATTACAATATTCGCATACGAGTTAGCACATGGTGTCCCCATTGCCACTCCATTGACTTGTAAGTAGTACTTATTCCCGCAAGTAAAGCATTACGGCTGAGTACAATTTCTAATAGTGTGACAATTTTAATAACCTCTTCTTTGGGAGTATTTTTACTAATTAGGAACAACCTCACATATTCTAAGCCTATATTGTTAGGAATACTAGTAAATAAAGAGGTAACATCTAATGTAACTAGATTGCAATCAAAAACACTAACATCATTGTGTGTGTAATCTGACAAAGTCTCTAAAAAATGCTGTGTATCTCTAATAATAGTAATAGTGTTCTCTACTATAGGTCTCAAACATTTCTCTATATACACTGACAATGTTTCTGTTAACCAGCCACTACTGCATACTATAGGTCATAAAGGTGGGTGTATCATGTCCTTGTGTACTTTGGGCAAACCTCTAAATGTAGGTACTAGTGGTGTCTCTATAAGGAAATAATTATACAGTTCATTGTTAATGATGTTTGACATGAGTAAATCATATAATTCTCCATGTACATCTCTAATAAGTTTATTCAATTGATTAGTATTCAGTTCCTGATAGGTATTAATATCACTAAGCATTTCATTTATAGTTTCTTCATAATATACCTTATCCAAAATAACTACAGCACCACCCTTGTCAGCTGGTCTAATAACAATATGTACATTCATTTGTAGAGTTTTAAGGGCTTCAAACTCACTGCTGGTCATGTTAAACAATTCACTTCTAACATTTGCTTTTTCTACTTCAAAAACCTTAAGTAGGTCTTTCTCACAAGCCTTCTCAAAGGCTTCCAACAATGGATTAATGGGTGGTATAAACGTGGAGGGTTTCCTATGCCCAACCATTACATTGTCTTTCTGATTCTCAAACAACAACTTTAAACCAATGTTTCTAATAAACATTTTAATGTCTATTAAAAGGTCCACCACATTAACCGAAGTTGAGGGAATGAAAGAAAGTCCCTTGCTCAGTAAAGATTCCTCTGCTTCATTAAGGACATAATGAGAAATCTTAATTATTATGTCTGACTTACATGTTTCAGCACTTTCCTCTGAAACTCGAACTGCTCTTCTGATGATTTGCATTTCCTCGGTCGAGGAGGGAGAATGTTGGAAGATGCAGCCACCTGTATTGCATCCTCTTCACGTTGTTCCTTTCTTCTAACATCTGTATTTGACCTCATAAGTGATGTATTGGCTATGGAGGTTGAGGAAACAGCCATTGGAATACCCCCATTACTGCCAGGGTTCTCCATTGTTTCTTTCACAGCTCCCTGGACTGCCTCAGAAACAGTGGGTGTCGCCGTATTCAACTGAACTAACAGTGGGTATGCATTAGCCACTGGTAGCGCTTCTGATTGGTTTGGCAACAAATTCTTTCTTCTGATAGGTTCCATTGGCCAAGAGAAGACGTTGCCAAGGTGAAAGTCAACAGCGTCTTGTTCTAGCTTCTTCTTTTTAACTTGAAGAAGTCTATTTTCCATGAATGAGATGTTAGTACTGAGTTCCAGATCAAAAGCTTCTAGTTCATTAATAGAGATTTGTTTCTGTAAATCATTACATAACGAAACATTCTATATACTTTATATGTATATTTTACAGCATTGTATTTATAGTGTTTTTGATACATTTTATATATATATATTTTTTATACATTTTAAGTCTATATTTATATACATATATCTGGATAGATGGCTATGTATGCCACTTTAAGTTTTTAATTGTAGGTAATTATGAGTCAGGTGATGCATGAAGAGTTATTTAAATGGCAGTTTGCTTTTAAAATTTCATTAAGTCTGAAGAAGCATTCTGTGCAATGCGAAAGCGCTTACTGTTCTACTTTCAATAAAGAGTTTTGTTGAGTATTCAAGCCAGTGGTGTGCATTTGTGTTTATGCTCCACATGTGGTATTCTTGACCACCAATCCAGAGCAGATTTGGGAGTTACCTTTGAGAATGTAAACGTATGCAAAGAAGGCCTTGTGATTGTCCTTAGTGAATGTTCCCAATTTGGACTCGAAGTTAGCCTTAGAGGATTTCACCAGTGACTTTATTTGCTTGTTCAGACAAAGGAGAGATTGCTTCCAACTTGACAACTGCTCCTTCTTGGTCCTGAACAGCAAATTTTTCCTTTTATTATAGAGTCTGTTTATTGCTGCTGTCCATCTGACAGGTCCTGTAAGGTATTACTGAGTCTATACAGCTATATAAGTGCTCATATAGTTTTTTGGTGTAGGCTTGGACATTAGTGCTTCTTCCAACTGAAGAGATGGTGGCTGTGAAGCTGCTTATACCTGCTCTCAGGAGGTTGTAGTCAGCTTTGGTAATGATTTTTTGTTCAACCCTGGCAAGGGGGGTCAGGGGAGACGGTGACTTTGAAAGTGATTGCTTTATGGTCAGATCTTACCAAGTAGGATGACACTGTAGGGGTGCTACAGTGGCTACTCATGTTGGGTAGTACCAGGTCCATGATATTTTCAACTCTTGTGGGGGTGTTGACCAGCTGATCAAATGCATTGGCATTGACAAAGTTGAGGAATCTCTGGGCATTCATGTTTGAGCTAGAATAAGTCTTCTACTCTATGGTTGGGTAGTTAAAGTCACCCAGGATCAGGGTAGATGGTTGACTCCTGATGGATTCAAATAAGTCCAGATAGGTGGAGTGGGCCTCCAGACTCATGGTTGGGGGTCTGTAGCTTGCTATGATTTGAATAGGTGTTTTGGAGTGTCTCCTGTGCGTCATACTGTTTGACCAGCCTGGACGTGTGCATGTCTTTGATAAATATTGAAACTCCACGTCCTCTGGCTTTGTAGCCCTCTGTTTGGGGTCTGAAAGTATGGTAGGACAAGTAACCTGGTAAGGCTGGGGTGCATTCCACCAGGTTTCAGTGACTGCACAAATGTCAGCATCTTCCAGGGCGAGGAATGCTTGCAATGAGTGCAGCTTCATGTTAACACTCCTAGCTTTTAGCAGCATGACCTTTAAAATTTCTTTTAGAAGAATTTTTTGCATTGGCAATTTTGTCCTCATGACTTTGCCTAAAAAAGGCACTAAGGGGGAGGCAAGAGCCTTTGACAGAAGCCTGAAGCCCAGGGGAGACAGATGAAGGCCATCTCTGACAAAGCATTGTGGTCTGTCAATCATATCCTCCTAGGCTGTCAGGTACTGGATCCCCTTGAAATGACATAAGGAACTAAGCCAGTTGTTAAAGTCAGTCATTTTCTGCTTGTACTGAGGCGTTATCCTGGGTGACGGTATGATGCTGCTTAAGACTAGGGACATACCTGCCTGGGACACATATTCAGTGAGCTCAATCATATGTCTTCATATAGTCCAGAGAGGTAGATCTCAAGTCATTCACACCAACATGGACTATGACAAAGTCATAACAGTACCTGTTATTGAGAGACTTGCGTGCATAAGTGATATGGCAGATTCTAGCACCTGACAAGCAACTTACCGTGATTTTCCCCTTGTCTAGCCTGGTGAGAGGCACATCTGTGTATCTCATGATAAAGTCTCATATGACTAGTATGTTGGGTTTGTATCTGGGCCCTAGAGGCTGTGAGACACAAGCATGTGTACTTTGTGTGGTGCTTGGTGTGGTGGGTTGTGATGAGCATGTGTGCTTTTGCCTTAGAGGTCTCTTTTGTTTACGTATGTTTTTGTTGAGAACCTCCACATATGTAGGAGTGTACTATACAGGTGTGGATGGTGTTAGAGGTGCAGTGTTTGTGGTGTTTGTGCAGATGACTTTCTCAGTGCCAGATGGACTGCCCTATGATTGAGAAAGAAAGGATTCTAGATTCTTAATGTAATTACATCTCTCATATATTGTGCTCCTAAGTGGTAGAAGAAGAGGGTTGTCCGTGTTCATGAGGCAGTTGCTACACTGTCTCAGGATGCCAATATCAACAAGGCTAGCAGGAGAAACCACAGGAAATTGTCCATGCATGGTTGTCAGAATCTATGGAAGAGAGGTCAAGGGTGGTAGATTGGGTACAGTAGTTGCAAGAGAGGGAATCAGTTACACAGGAGTGCTGGTAAAGGGAAAAAATGCAACTGAGATACCTCACAATGGGTTAAAGCAGTGCAGCAGCAGTGAGCAACAAGCAAACAAGTGCAACACCCTGCAAACACAGGGTTTAGATACCAGAAAAGATGGAAGAATCTAGATGCTCGAATTACTACCCAGTCCTGCTAGTCCCTGCACTTTCAACCAATCACTCGTGCTAGAGAAGGTCAAGTAGCCATGTTACTCTCACTAACACAGAAGACTGCCAGCATAAGATGGCTGCCAGAAACACAGGAAACTCAACAAGCAAAACAACCAGGCCTGGATAACAGCAGGCCTCTATCCAGACTATGCTACCTGACTAGAACACAGAAACCTCACAGAAAAATGCAGAGAAAAGCACAGATAGAGCACTCACAAACAGAAAATACAATTCTCAGTATGAACAATGAGTTTACAGTTAAGTGAGTCAATAAAAATGCAATTTCAGTAATGAAACACTATCTAACAATGAAAATACAGTTAAAACAGTATAAAACAGTACAAAAATGCAGTGAAACAGTAAAAAAAGCTTTAGAAAAGTGCAAAATGTGGGTAGATTCGCTGTATAGCACAACTATATGTGTTAAGAAGTACAATTCAATGAAATAAATGTAAAAAAAAAACTTATTATGCTCGTGGAGCCTCAGGGAATTTCTGCTATGTCACAGTGATGAATCATCACTCCTCAGCCTGGTAAAAACAAGCACACCCCCTGCAGACACAGGATTTAAATACCTGAAAAAATGAAGAATCTAGAAGCTTGAATTACTATCCAATCCTGCTAGCTTCTGCCTTTCAACCAATCACTTATGCTAGAGAAGGTCAGGTAGCCCTGTCGCTCTCACTAACAGAGAAGACAAGCCACTAGCAGCATAAGATGACTGCCAGAAACACAAGAAACTCAACAAGCAAAACAACCAGGTCTGGATAACAGCAGGCCTCTATCCAGACTATGCTACCTGATTAGAACACAGAAACCTCACAAAAAATGCACAGAAAACCACAGATAAAGCACTCACAAACATAAAATACAACTTTCAGTACGGAAAAATAGTTTACAGTTAAGTAATGCAATAAAAATGCAATTACAGTAATGAAACACTATCTAGCAATGTAAATACAGTTAAAACAGTATAAAACAGTACAAAAATGCAGTGAAAAAGTATTAAAAGCTTTATAACAGTACAAAATGTAGTAGATTAACTGTATAGCACAGCTATAAGTGTTAAGAAGTGCAATTCAATGAAATAAATGCAAAAAAAAAAAACGTATTCTGCACTTGGAGCCTCAGGGAATTTCTGCTGTCACAGTGATGAATCACCACTCATCAGCCTGGTACACATTTTACTATGGATTACAAATGTTATTCCAACTGATGTACTACACTTTCTCTGAAAAAGCTTTCAAAAGTGTCAACAAATTATTAAGATAAAAAAGACTTTTTAAAAAGAACAGTTTTGCAAGTTTCATTTCCTGGCCAAGTTACTCCTCCCATCTCCCCTCCTTCAGTAAGCTAGAGTCTCACATTTCTAGCTTGGCTAGATTCAACTATTTAGTCAACTTTGCATGACAACAGACATCAAACAAATCATAGCCTGGTGTGCCACTAAAACTGTTCCCTCATATGACTCTTCACTTCTGAATAGCATTTTCCAGGAATAATTTCTGAAAAAAAGCACACACATCAATCCAGATTTTAGGCCAATCTATTTATTTTTTAAAATGTGCAACAGTAAAATATTTGATTTGAATTGTCTTCTGGCTACTCACATGATTACCATTGTATAGTTATTCTATTGTAACATAACCTGAACTCTGATTTAATGACAAGCTTTACATAACAATGGAACAGTTCTTGGTTTCTTGTTAAGAATGACCTCCTAAGCCACTGATGTGACCCTGTACTTTCTGTTACTATTGTTTTATGTAGTTTGTCTTAGTTGTGCACTTGTAGCATACCTCTCATCCTTTCAGCAGCAGACTCATAGGTTCATAGGTTCATAGGTTTATACTAGGCTATCTGCCCTAAGGCATTTATAAGCCTAGCCCAAATTATTGTGGCTTACGCCACCCCTTATATGAAAAAATACTGTGCCCATTAGTTTGTTGTGCCTCTGTCCAGCAGTGACACAGAGTTGATTCCTGGGGTAAACCTACGATCTCCCATCCACAGGTCTAGATTTCTCTTGAACAGAGTCAGCGAGGTGCTCTGCCTCACATGGACCGGGATTTTATTCCACAGCATAGGGAGTCTCTGAGTGATAAATCTATCCCTCCAGCACGTCCTATTTATATCCGTGCTAAGGTTTAAGTCGCTTGCTCTAGTGGTTTTGGTGGATTTGGATTTTTGAGGTGGAGCATGTCCATTAATTCCGGGTTGGACATGGCCTTGTATGTCAGGCACATGTCACCTCTGAGCAGACGGTATGCGACTGAATAGAGCTGGAGTTTCTTCAATCTGGCAGCATATGACAGATTTTGGAGTCCCTTTATCCTTTTGGTGAGGAACTTTTGGGGTCTCTCCAATTGCTGCAGATGTCAGGTGAGATACATCCCGAATGGGGCATTGTACTCGATCATTGGTCTGATAAGTGAAGAGTACAGGGGAACAATGACCTCACTAGATCTGGATGTGAATCCCTTCATGATCAGGTGGGCAATGTAGAAGGTCTTTCTGACCACCTTAGCAATGTGAGTGTCAAAAGAAAGGCCACTGTCAACCTGGGTCCCCAGGTCCCTGATAACCTCTTCTGTGCTTAGTGGATTGCCACCTATATGGTAGCTTGGGGTTACCTTGTTTTTCCCGAAGGGTATGACTATACATTTTTTGGCGTTTAACTTCAGGCCATGGCTCTGGCACCAGCTATCTGTTTCCGTGAGTCCCTTCTGAAGGATATCCGTGTCCGATGCACTTTCCACTATGGCGCCCAGTTTGCAGTCGCCTGCAAACTTTGTCAGCCAAAGTCCTCCCATGTTGGCCTGTACTTCTGAGAAGTAGATGCCAAACAATAGGGGGCCAAGGACCGAGCCCTGTGGGACACCACTTGTGACCGGCTTGGAGTCTGACACAGCGCCAGCAACTCTAACCCTGTGGGTTCTGTCCTTAAGCCAGTTTGCAACCCATCTTGTGACATATGGGTTTACATTTAAGCTGGTAAGTTTTTCTACAATACCCGAGTGGGGTATTGTGTCGAAAGCCTTTGCAAGGTCAAGGTAGGCTGTATGGACTTCCTTTCCCTCATCAATGGCTTTGGTGACTGTTTCGAAGAAGTCAACCAAGTTCAAAAGGCATGATCTTCCCTTGACAAAGCCAAACTGGGTTGGGTCCAATGTCTGCAAGTCCCCTATATCTTTGTTTATGAGCTCCATTATGATCCTCTCCATAGCTTTGCAGACTAGACTTGTTAAGCTTATGGGGCGGTAATTACCAGGGTTCATAGAGGCAGCGCCTTTGTGGAGTGGGACCACAGTTGCCGTACGCCACTCCTTGGGCACGTATCCTGTGGTAAGGCTGAGATTAAACAGCTGCCTTATGTGCGGGTTTAATTCCTCATTTAGCTCGTGTAGCACACAGCCGGGGACACCATCCGGTCCCATTGATGCTGTGTTTTTAGCTTTAGAGAGAGCAGCTTTCACCTGCGCATTTGAGATGTCCAGGAGGCTACACTCAGCTGGGATAGTTATCTCTCCTTTAGGGGAGAGGGTGAAGTTTGCACTGAACCTGTCTGCCAGTATGTTGGCAATGTCTGTGGGTTCAGTGATTTTTGTATAATTTTGGACTAATTCTGAGCATATCTGGGAGTTTCCACCCAGGTTCCTAACATAGCTGAAAAAGGCCTTATGATTGTCCTTTGAATCCATGGCAATTTTTCTCTCAAAATTGGCCTTAGTTGATTTTATGAGTGCTCGTATTTTTTACTAATAATGATCAGGGTGACTTCCCTTTTATGGATTTTGTTCTATCATGTAATAGCTTTCTCCTCTTATTGTAAAGTTTGTTAATGGCTGGGGTCCACCAGACTGGACGTTTGCCCTTTGTGGAAAGAGTCTTGGTTTTATTTGGGATTGCCTGATCCATGCAGTCCTGGAGGTGTTCATAGAAGGCATTTGTAAGGGCTTCCGCAGCTTGGGTTGTGGTTTCCTCTGGCTCAGGGGCCTTGAAGGATACCACACCAGTCTTGAGTAGTGTGAAGTTTGCTTTAGAGAAGTTCTTCACTATGGTCTTTTTGCTTGGGGTGGGGCGGGATGTGGATTTCCAGTGAGATTAGTTTGTGATCAGATCTCACCAATGAGGGATATACTTCGGTGTGGAGCATTTTGTCCCCATGTTTGTGACAATGAGATCTAGTATATTTTCTCCTCTCATGGGAACAGTGACTAGCTGTTCCATGGCATTTGAATTTATGAACTCCAGGAACCGTTGGGCTAGAAAGTTAGGGCTTGAGTAATGTTCCCAGTCTATATTCGGTAGTTGAAGTCACCCAATATGATGGTGTTTGGAGATACATTTATACCCTCCAGTGTCTTCAGGAAGGCTGTGTGGGGTTCCTGAGTTTGAGAGGGTGGCCTGCAGCATGCTACAATTTGTAGAGCAGTTTTGCCTATGGTTAGTTGCACCTGGATGGTTTCCAAGCTTGTGCGTTGCCACCAACCTGGAGGTGTGAGTATCCTTTATGAATATGGATACACCCTCCTTTTGTGGTGTGGTCCGGGTTTTGGGGCGGAACGCATGATATGAGGTAAAACCTAATAGTGCCGGGGTGCTCTCAGGAGCCTTGAACCAGGTTTCAGTTACAGCACAGACATCGATGTTCTCCATACTGAGAAGGGCCTCGAGTGCGTGCATTTTGAGATTTAGACTTCTGGCATTGAGCAGCATTACCCTCAGTTTCTTCCCATTTTGTTTTCTAGGGTGGTAGGTTTAGAATTTGAGCCTTGCCTAAAAAGGCACTATGGGGGTGGCAAGAGCCTTAGCCAATATCCGAATCCCAGGGTGACAGGTGCAAGCCGTCCCTTGCGAAGCAGCGTGGCTTGTCAAGCATGTCATCCCAGGCAGACAGACACTGGATCCCCTTTGAATGACACCAGACATTAAGCCAATTGTTAAAGCTGATCATCTTGTCTCTATATTGTGGCATCATTCTTGGTGAAGGAAGGATACTGCTCAGGGTTAGGGTCATACCTGCCTGGGCTACATAATCAGAGAGCTCCTCTATGTCTCTTTTCATGTAGTCCAGGGAGGTACGTCTCAGGTCGTTCACACCAGCATGGACAATGACTGTGTCATATTTGTACTTGCCATGGAGTGACCCGAGTGCTTGTGTTATGTGGCGGATTCTAGCGCCCGATAGGCAGCTTACTGTGACCCTCTCCTTGTTCAGCCTGGTGAAAGCTTCCAAATCAGATATTTTTGAAAATAGCAATATTACTGATTTAAGAAGCTCACAAAATAAGACTTAATAAATTAGCTTATATTTCCTAAAACAAACAAACAAAAAAATATGTCTTTAATTGCAATGAATGTCATTATTTGTTCATGAGAATCCAACACCTTTTTTTAAAAAGCACTAAGGATTGTAGTATGTCAGAGCAAAAGTATAACCCAAAATTAGGGACACTTGTGGCGTACATTGATATGCGATCTGACAATTCAACTCATCTCTTCTCAGTTGCAACAACCCCAAATCAGATAGGCGTGTACATACTTCATGACACACATGTATTGAAATAGTAGCAGCAACTATAGTAGCGATACCATACTCCAAACAGGGCACTCAAACAATTTTACTCTTAGTATTTCTATTTCGCAATGCATAACATTCAAACCACGTTAACAATGGCACACCTCTGCTCTCCACAAACACACAGCTACCCACACCACCACAGCATACAAGTCAGCTTTGAGGCTTTTCTGACCTCTCTGTAAAACACTGCTGTAATGGCTATGGGAAAAGAAAATGATTGATGGATGTCTGCTTAGGACTACCATCCCTACTTATTGAAAAGTACATCCCCCAGAGATCTCATCACAATGCTACTAGGCATGCTGATATCTGTGCCAGACAGAGTATATTTTACATTGGGAATGCCCCCCCCCCCCCCCAAATCAAAATAAAAAATTTACTTTCACAACTGTAAATAATGCAATTTTATTTTTGGGAAACTGCTATAAAATACAGAAATCTCTCTGTCTCTCTCTCTCTCTCCCTCTCTCTCTCTCTCTCCTTCTCTCTCTCTGTATGTATGTATGTATGTGTATATATATATATATATATATATATATATATATATATATGTGTGTATATATATATATATATATATATATATATATATATATATATATATATATATACTTCTATGGCCCTGCTAGACAGAGGCTCAGGAATCTAGTCTAAAAAGGAGGCGAAAGACAACACATTCTGGCTAGGCTTCTAAATGCCCTAGGGCAGATAGTCTAGTACCTACCTATGAACCTATGAACATATATATATATATATATATTATATATATATATATATATACATGTGTATATCTACCAGATTTGCCATAGGCACCTACACAATAAGTGTATGTGAGTGTGTGTGTGTGTGTGTGTGTGTGTGTGTGTGTGTGTGTGTGTGTGTGTGTGTGTGTGTATATGTGTATATATGTGTGTATGTATATATATATATATATATATATATATATATATATATATATATATATGGGTCTACTTCATAACATTGAAATTTCATAACATTATAAAATTTCAGTAATATGAAGTTATGCCCCCTATTGCCACCCGCCCCCAGTACCTCTGAATTTAAAACCCCCCCAGCCACACCCCTTCCCCCTCCTTCACCAGCCATTAACAGGGATTAATTTATAATCCACCCCTTCCACTATCTCCCCACCTACTATTACACATAGGTTGCCTACCTACCAGGAGTATACTTCCCCATTATGTCTCTAATACTTGCTAAGTCTTCTAAAATACCACCTCTACTCTACACCCTACCTTTACTAATCACCCTTTATTCTCTCACCATCTATGAAAACCAATTTCATATAGGATTCAACCATCCCATATATCTTACTACCACCCCAATCTTCTCAAACCTTTCTGCCCACTCATTCATGTCCATTGATACCAACTCCTTTACCCCTGCTAACACCCACCCTGTTATACCCAGATATGTTAACACCAAAACTAAATACTACCAAAAACTGATAAATAAATTTCTAAAGCTCATAGCTAGTTTGCTCCACACCCTTACTATTGATGGGGATATCCACTCCAACCCTGGGCCACCATCCCAAGACAACACTAACTCTAATCATAACAGCCCAAACATAAGACAAAGCTTAAATAGATCCCTCCAACTCACTATTGACCGGCCACTTAAACATTAGAAGCATCAACAATAAGGTCCACAACTTCCATGCCCTCCTGACAACCTACTCCCCTGACATACTTTGTCTGACCAAACATGGTTAAAACCAACTCTGCCAAATAATGAAAATCTACCTCCAGGGTATAATATACTCACGCTAGATCGTACTACCAGGAAAGGGGGAGGGGTTGCTGTTCTCTATAAAACCTCCCTAAATGTTACTCTAGACATCCTTCAACCACCTATATTTAACAAAGCAGAAATGATTTCCAAACTACAAATAAATAAAAACAAATGTATTAACATAGTATGTGTCTATATTCCCCCAGGTAATAACTCAGGGACCCCAGAAGACATCCTCTACTGGCTATCCAATGCCTACCCCCAAGAGACCATTGTTCTAGGGGACCTCAATGTAGATTGGAGTACCTGCACTGCAGAGACCCCAGCCACCCACATAAACCCACATGGTTTTACACAAACTATAACCTCCCCTACTAGGATCAGCAAGCCTAACAATAAAGAAAGTATCCTAGACTGGATACTAATTAATAACCCCCACCACTTGTACAAATCAGGTACTTTCCCTGAAGATCTAAGTGATCATTTCTTAACATATACTATTAGGCATAAGGTTGAATGTCCACATCTACCCACCTATAAAATAATAAGAAATAACAAAAAGTTCAACCTTAATAAATTCTTAGAAGAACTTAAATTATGCAACTGGTCAATTCTAAAACAACTACCACTAGATGAGGCAGCACACTTTAATAACACATTCCTGGCCATCCTTGACAACCATCCACCTGCATGTGCTATTAGAATTAAAACAAAAATTGTCCCCTGGCTCACTAAAGAAACCAAACTAAAGATCATCCAAAGAAATAATGCCTGGAAAACCTGGCACTCCTCTAAAGCCCCACAAGATCAACTCAAATTTTGACAATATAGGAATGATACAAAAAAATCCATATTACTAGGCAAAAAAAAAAATATTTCTGCCATCTACAGCAGAAACACCACATCAAGCCATAGAAGTTCTAGGAAGGTATTAAGAAACTCCTCCATGCAGGGCATTCCACAACTCCTGCCCCCTCAGCCCCAACCCAAATATCTCCAGAGTCCATTGCCAACACGTTCACCAGTTTCTTTACAGAAACCATCCAGGCCCTTGCTAGCAAACTTAAACCCACTTGTCCTAATGCTGAAACCCCTAAACCCAGTGACACTCTCTACTTCAGCTTCCAAAAAGTTCCGATTTCACAAATTAGAGCCCCAATTAAAAAACTCAAACCAACCACCCTTTCAGCTGACCTCCTCCCTGCAGACTACCTGCAAAAAGCTTCTGATGTTATAGCATTCCCTGCCTCTATTTTGATAAACAGAACCATAACTGAAGCCTCTATCCCCTCTATCTGGAAAATATCACATGTCATACCACTCCCCAAAGGGGGCAGCTCCATTGAGCTGTCACACTATAGACCAATAGCTATCCTTTCCCCTCTGGCTAAAATTATGGAAAAGTGTATCCATAAACAACTCTTACACTACCTTATTCAACATAATCTTCTGGCCAACTCCCAGCATGGATTTAGACCACAGCATAGTACCACCACAGCCCTCCTCTTCTTTTCTAATGTCATAAATTCCAACCGTAACAACAACAAGCTATCTTCTGCCCTCTTTCTTGATCCATCCAAGGACTTCAGCATGGTTACCCACCAGCTACGCTTACTTATCCTAAAGAAACTAGTCCTAAACAACCATGCCATACAATGGTATCAGTCTTATCTTAGTGGAAGACAGCAGGCTGTCCTTTGGCAGGACAAACTTTCCACCCTTCTCCCCTCTTGGTGTCCCTCAAGGCTCCGTATTAGGTCCCCTTATTTTCTCCCTCTTTATCAATGACCACCACACTGTAGTCCCATACACAACCTGTATACAATATGCCAATGACTCCACTCTGATTTGCTCAGCCTCTACCCCTACAGATCTCCTT
>NC_056737.1:641166613-641176613 GCF_019279795.1 Protopterus annectens
CACATGGACTGTGACTAAATCATACTGGTGCTTGTGGTTTAGTGACTTGAATGCGTGCATGATAGCCCCTGATAGGCAACTGACCATAACACCTCTCCTTGTTCAGTATGGTGACTGGGACAACTCTGTGTCTCATAATGGTGTATCCTATGACCAAAATAATGGATTGTGATGTCGTCTACCTTCTGGGCTTAGAAACTGTGAGATGTAGCTGAATGTGTCATGGTGGGTGTTGCACCAGTAATGTGTTTTGGAGTTTTTTGAAAATACTTACTGTAATTTCTGTTTCTCAGAGGCCTTTAAGATTTAGGTAGTGAACTTTAGAGCAGGGGAGAAAACCTCCACAAATAAAATATACACATAGATGAAGATTGACATCATATTGCAAATACAACTTAGTCTCCACAGCTGTAGATCATGATTCTACAAGTTGCAAAAACACTTTATTAACAAAAAGAAAAATCACTGTGCTGTTAGCGCTTTCATTTAAAACTATGTTAAACTTCATCAGACCTTAAATGAAAGTGCTAACAACACAATGACTTATTTTTTATTTTTTTGTTAAAAAAGTGTTTTTGCAACTTGTGGAATCATGGTCTATAGCTGTGAAGACTAAGTTGTATTTGCCTTTTCTTATTTATTTAGTTTGAGTTTGTTTTTCACATCATATTGCAATGTATTGTAAATACTCAGATTAATACAAATATTAAAGCACATATAACATGTAAAATAATACACATACTTTCATTAAAACAAGATAAGTATAATACATGTAGCAGTAAAATGTGCTGATATGTTATAAATGTGATACTTCATTATTCATGCAAATGTCAGAGTGGAAACATTCAAGGGGAAAGAGATGAAGAAAGGAAAGAGTCAGAGAAAGTTATCTGCTAGAAGTAATAATTGGGGCAGATATGGGAGGTAGGAGAAATAATGAGTAAAAGCAAAATCTTGAGTAAGAGAAATTAAACCAAAGAAAAGGAAAGATAGGATGTATATAGCTATTGTAGGAGAAGGAGCTAACATTTTAAGTAGGAAAGCAGAAAGTGTGAAGGCACGGGTCAGAGAAGTATTCTTTTAGTTGCAGCTTAAATAAATGAATGCTATGTACTGCCTTGATTGGGGCCATCATATTCCAGACTTTTGCTATGCAATGTGAGTATAGGCTTTGAATGTAGTTTTTGTAAGGCTTATAGATAGATGTCATGCAGATTTTTGTCAGAAGATCAAAGATAACAACTTGGGTAGTATTTGCCCCCAGACTCCCTTACTTAAATAAGCTAATTGTGCAGTCATACAACAGTGGAGAAAAGAAAAAAAATTCAGTTGCTTCTTCCATTCAAACATAAAACACAACATTAACACTCTGTAGACCTTATAATTTTCAGTCAATCGCGATTCAATCAAAGTGATTTCAGTCAAATGAGACTGTCAGTTTTGTTCAGTCCACAGTGATTTAGTGAAATGTGATTTAGTCGAAAGAACCAGTACCATATATTGTAGTGTGTGTGTGTGTGTGTGTGTGTGTGTGTGTGTGTGTGTGTGTGTGTGTGTTTGTGTGTGTGTAAAAACAGAAAGACAACAGCTGATTTGGACACAGCAGCTGTACAACACTGTTTTGTAGAGAGCTGGCCACTGCGTCATAGTCATGTGACATTCTGGATTTTGTGTGTGTGTGTGTGTGTGTGTGTGTGTGTGTGTGTGTGTGTGTGTGTGTGTGTGTGTGTGTGTGTGTGTGTAATTACATATATGGACTAACAGAACTGTGGAGCAAAGCTGACACTGACTTGAAGCTTGACTAGAATGCCTCACTGTTCCCCAATAGGTGTAATGTGTGCGTATATGTATGTGTCTGCTAGTCAAAGTGCAGTGGGCAGCAAGATTTACAGTTGTGGACTGATGAGTGCTGATATGGTGATGGGTAGCAGGTGTTATAAGACTGGGTTGGGAGACAAGCATAGTGACATTGAACAAACAGATTTTCCCACATTAACCATGTATCATTGCTTTTGTGTGTGTGTGTGTGTGTGTGTGTGTGTGTGTGTGTGTGTGTGTGTGTGTGTGTGTGTGTGTGTGTGTGTGGTGTAAAAGAACTATGGAACAAATCTGTTTTGACACCTGCTTGCTGTCCTGTTGAGGAGGACACTTGTGTAAATGCAGTGGACTGGCTCCAAAAGGAAGGGATGAGAGTCCTGAGCTGACATCCACCAGTCATTTTTGTTTGCCAAAGCCATTATATCAGTGTTTTGCGGAGAGGTAAGAAAAGCATCAAAGCTAACTGGTATGTTGTGTGGATGTGGGTAGCTCTGTGTGTTTCTGGGAAGCAGAGGCATGCTGTTGTTAGTGTGGTGTGAATGTTATGCATTGTCAAATGGCGATATTAAAAGTAAAATTGTTTGGGTGCCCTGTTTGGAGTACGATATCATTGCTACAGTTGCTGGTACTGTTTCATTACAAGTGTCTCATGAACTATGTACATGCCTGTCTAATTTGGGGTAGTTACAATGGAGAACAGATGGGTAGGGATGTCAGATCTGTTATCAGCATGCCACAAGTGTCACTAATTTTGCTCTGACATACTACAATACATATTGTTTTTTAAAAAAGTGTTGGATTCTCAGGAACAAATAGTGACATTCATTGTAATTAAAGACTTATTTTTTTCTCTTCAGATAATTAATGTTAATTCATGTAGTCTTATTTTGTGAGATTATTAAATCATTATAGGTTTATAGGCTCATTAGAGGTTACTAGGTTATTGGCCCCAGAGCCCTTACTAGCCTAGCTATGTTAATCCTGAGTTGCCTCAATTGTCTTCGGTTAGATGGATATAATTTGCAGAGTGTATCTATGATAAACATAGACTGCCCCTGTCCATGAAGGACATGGGTGCCACCCCCATTCTGAATTTGCAGTCTCCCATCCATTTGTCCAGGCTGGACTTGAATAGGGTCAATGAGGAGTTCTGCTTCATGTGAATTGGGAGTTTATTCCAGATTAGCGGCAATCTATGGAAGATATATCTGCCTCTACAACATGCTCTGCTAATGTCACAGGCTAGGTTAAGATCACTAGAGTGAGTGACTCTTGTGCCATTTGACTTGCAGATGTGCAGAATATCAATCAGGGCAGGGTCAGACACTGCCCTGTAGGCCAGGTACAAGTCTAGTCTCAACAGCCTACATGATACAAAGTACAATGACAGGGCTTTCAGTCTATCCACATAAATCATGGTTTGGAGGCCCTGTATTTTCTTGGTGAGAACACTCTATGGTCTCTTCAGCTGCTGCAGGTGTCTGGTGAGGTACATGCAGAATGGTGAATTTTACTCTATTAATGGTCTGATGAGGGTCAAGTACAGTGGCTTAGCTTGTCATGAGCTGACATCCATCAATTGTTTTGGTTTTCCAAAGCCAGCATCTCTTCATATAGTCCAGAGAGGTGCATCTATTGCTAGTTCAAAAGTATTTTTTTGGAAGCTTTCTCCATGAGTCTGTTGCTGAACTTGTATATGCTACAAGAATACAACTAAGAAAAACTACACAAAACAATAGTAACAGAAAGAACTGGGTCACATCAGAGGCTTGGAAGGTCATTGCTAAGAAGAAACCGAGAACTTGTTCATTGTTGTGTAAAGCCTGGCATTAAACACATAGTTCAGGTTAAGCTATAACAGAATAACTATGAAAAAAATACCACGTGAGTGGCCTGAATGCAATTCAAATCAAATACTTTACTGGCAACATATTAAGAAATGGATATATTGCCTAAACTCTGGATTGGTGCATGTATAGCTCTTAACCTTCCATCTCCAAAATGAGGAAAACTAGACCTCATAATGTGGAATAAATGGGCAAATTGTGGAACACATACTAACAGCTTACTAACAACTTCAACTAGGAAGGTCATAAGATGGTCAAAATATGCTGGTTTTACTTATAAAAAAGATCTTTAAATGAATTATGATTAATTTCGATTTACCAGGGATATCGGTTAAAAAAATTCCTAAGACTGAATGTGTCACAGATTCTTTCAATGTGGAACTTCGAGGAACATGAACTTTTTAAGACCCCAAATGAGGTATGTTCCTCATAATGAAGTACACATGAGAGGTATGGATGCATGTGCTATTTCTTTAGAAATAATTCCTGGGAAATATTATTCAGAAGTGAAGAGACACATGAGGGAACAGTTTTAGTGGCACACCAGGCAGTGATTAGTTTGATGTCTATTGTCTTACAAAGTTGACTAATTAGACAATTGGTGGTTGTTAGCCTAGTATATAATCATGAACTTATGAGCTATGAACCTATGAACCTAAATGAACTTTCACTGGAATGGTTAGAACTTCTGAGTGGGAGTTGGTACCAAAAGCTTTGAATAGTTTCAGAATACATTTGTCAAAGTTAAGTTTATTGTGGTTATATCTGACAAGAAGAGAAGTGCAGTATTTGTAACAGAGACAATATTTATTTGTATATTTTATGTGTAGCTTTCCTGAACTAAGGATAAGGATAATCTGCAGGAGTATCATGTCTAAGTAAATGACTTCTACTTGGTGTACAGCAATGCCATTTTATTTACCCTCAGGAAGTAAGTTACTTTCATAACTTGCAACTGTCCAGATTTTTGCAGATTGTCTAGACTTTTGCCAAATATTTTTGTTCCGTTTCCCATAAAATTAGTTTTTTTTTCCTGGCAAATCACTTAAGACTGAAGTTGCTAAGTAATGACAGACATTTGAGTGTCCGGACTTCATATCCTTTGGAAAATGCATGCTAATGCAAAACCTGTTATTCTAGCAACTTTCTAAATTCATAAGAGCAGTATTTAAAATCTGTCCCTATTTTTGGGCCTTTGTCCAGCCATTATTTTTGGCTCTGCCCAGACTTGTCACGCAAGGAGATTAAGAGGTATGGTTACTTTCACTGAGCCTATAAGTTTACTGGACTGCTGTTACCTGTTATGTGCAGAAAGATGAACTACACAATTAGGACATGAAATATTAAGTTTGTTACTCCAGTCTTTGATGATTTAGGGTAAGGGATAAGTATTGATATTTCATTTTGCTTAGGTTTCTTGAAGTGTTGCATGCTTTTCAGGAAAAACAGAGTTAAAATAAAAAGCATTAACATCCATCCTTATAAAGAGTTGGCTAGATGAATACATTATAGGTGTGGTTATTGAGAATACGTAAGGCCTCCTAGCATAGGATAGGGATAGATGGAGGAGAGAATTTGGTTAAAGTGTCCAGGTCTTCACTCTTTGGGAAAGAGAACCCCACAGTCCACCAAGCTTAGGCAGGGGGTGGACTGGGTGGACAAAACAGCCAGGACTAAAGTGTCAAAATATTAACAACTTGAGGCAACCCCACACACACAATTTGGAGCAACCGAACATGTGTGGTGTTTTAGAGGGCTGACCACTGACAATCTCAGTTCAATGTGCTGTCTGATATGTGAGAAAAGACAAATCAAATGACAAAAGCCCACAGTGGTTCTGGTAAATCCACCTCACATCCAGGAGCCCACAGGCCAAACAAATACAAAATACACAAGAGAGATGCATTGAGACAGTTGTCCCCAGCGTTAAGGTAGAAGACTGACTTAATTTCCTTATTATTTGGGAAAAATGGAAAATAAAAACAAACATAACAATGTTAAGCAACAGTAATAAACAATTCAAAACTTCAGCTGGTAATTCCACTTTTATGAAGGTACTGAAAAAACAAACTCAAACAGGGTTAGTCATCGGAATAACTCAGCTTTAATTTATAAGTGGTTTTGTCCACCAACTGGAGTTCATCAGATCAACTTTCCAATAACATCATTAACCCATAGAAAACTAATATATACATAAAAAGTACAAAGGACCATAAATCATGATTGACAATCGCATATGTCGTAATGAGCCTAGCCTACAAATAAGAGCTTGCCTGATATAACAGAAATATTTTTTTACAAACAAAACTAAAATAAGAAACAGAACATCTTCTGTGAAGCCTTATCAAACCTAGTTTACAATGTTAATAACTCATAACAGTCCTTAAAGGTAAAACTTTTCTCACTTAAACAGAGAGGGGCTATCTGTTGTATGTTTGCATTTATTTATGCACATTCTAAACACTGTTTAAAGACATCTTTAAACACAGTGACTGAGTTTAGTGTATGTAGGTGCAACACTTCAACATTCTGGTTTAGCTACACTGTGTGAATTTTCCACTCCAAACACATAGTACTGTGGTCAAATTTGTTTGGAATTATAAAAATCCAGGGCTTCCTGTAACTGCAAACACCTGAGTAACTAACTAGTCCTGCAGGAAACGGCAAATCAGATTTTTGTCAGAAGGGAGTTTATGCATTTAACAAGCAGATTAGGATAAAACAGCTCATTAACATTTGATATAGGTTTCCAGGTTGATAGCTAGTATACAGTATGGGTGTCATTTACTAGAATTCACATATAACAATAGACTTTTCCCTGTTAGGGATCGCCACAGCGGAACTCCGGTCGGCTCATGATTGGCAGTGGATTTTTACGGTGTCGAGTTGCCAGCCCGATGCCCAACCTTCAAAGAAGGCACGCCCATTCACGCTTGCACCTACCTGCATATCTTTAACATTTATTTTATTTATTTTATTTTACATTTGTTTACCGGGCTAGTCCAACTGGATATATGTCCATTTTCAGTGAAGGCCCGGGGAGAAAAGCTCCACTACAAACTACTAAACAATTTCAAGATATACATCAATATACAGAAATAGAGAGGAAAAAAAAAAACATATGCAATACCTTTGAAACAGGTTGAATTAAATTTTGAGTAAAGTGAAATAACAAAAAAAAACTAGGATGGTAAAGAGAGAGAAAGGATAAGGAATATTTAATAAATAGTTAGAGTATGTAAAAGAGAAGACAGAGAATGAATGCTAAGGAGTCATATAATGATGGAAAAAAAAGAGAGCTAACCTGGGTTATGGCAAGAGCATAGCCAGTGGTTATTTAGGAAGGATTTTAGTTTAGTTTGAAATTGGGAGAGTGATGTTAGGGATGTGAGTTCCTGTGGTAACTTATTCCATATTTTGCCAACTGAGTTGGAAAATGTGGAGTCACCTGCTGAGTTTTTGGAACGGGAAGTTTGGACTAGTATTTTGTTGGTGGAGCGTAGATGCCTCTGATTGTTATAGGGTGTTATGAGGGAGGAAAGTATTGGGGTGTTTTCAGGGTGATGTAGGGCATTATGGGCAATAGTGAGTTGATAGTATTGTATGAGGTTTGGTAGTTCCAGCCACCCAAGCTTTTTGAGATTTAAACAATGATGAGTTCTATATGGAGAGGCAGTTGCAAATCTGGCAATATTATTATATGATGAAGTGAGTTTGCTAAGATTATGTTTAGAGAGATTTGTGTATATGGAGGAAGCATATAAAAGAGTTGAGATTAAGTGAGTTCTGGCTATGGTAGTTTTGGCTTCAGGAGTAAGAAAAGATTTGATTCTGTAGAGAGAGCCTAGTTTTCTGTTGGTCGATTTTATTGTAAGATTAATATGATTGTCAAATTTTAATTGGTTATCAATAGTGATACCCAAGAGTTTTGTTGTTTGGTCAGGAGAGATAATGGTTCCATTATCAGATATTAGTGTAAAATGGATAGAGGTCGACAAGTGGGTGGGTGAGAAAAGCAAGAGTTTGGTTTTCTTGGGGTTAAGGAGAAGGCAATGATTAGAGAACCATTGTTCTATAGTTGAGAAGGTTTTTTGTGTGAAAGAGTGAAGTTCTGACTGTGTTGAGGCTGTACAAATGATGGTAGTATCATCTGCATATTGAATACAAGTTGTTTGTGGAGTGGCTAGATAAAGTTCATTAATGAAAATGGAAAACAAGAGTGGACCTAAAATAGAGCCCTGAGGGACTCCTATAGTGGTGGGGAGAAGATCAGAGAGTTGGTTGTCCCATAGAACTGCTTGTTTGCGGTTGTCTAGGTAAGATGTAAACCAGCATAACATCACTCGACAGTCAGGAGAACATGCAGACTCCACACAGAAGGCGCTCCAGTTGAGAATCGAACCGAAGAACATCTCGCTAACTGCTGCACCTCCGCGACTAAAATGTGCATAGATAAGCCTGGGTAGCACTTTACAGATATATGGTTACCACTAGTAGATGGACCAGACTGTTAAATAACTGTATTGCAGTTTCAAACAGTATCAAACTGTGAAGCCTTCTTTTTCATTATTTTGACTTTTTCTATGATGAATGCAGGCTGTACAGTATTAAATTAATTACTAGTATTTTACTTGAGTGCCCCCCAAATTGCATGCATAAATAATGTGTGTGTGTGTGTGTGTGTGTGTGTGTGTGTGTGTGTGTGTGTGTGTGTGTGTGTGTGTGTGTGTGTGTGTGTGTGTGCAACATATATTGTATGTAAAACACACACACTGGAGACAGAATTCTTTATCTCAGTGCACTTTATGTACAGTGATATATGAAGATAAAATGAAAAAATTACTTTACTTTGTAGTTGGAAAAAAGTCATTAAGAAAAAACAGTCTTACATTTTTACTTTCATATCCACTAAATCATCCAATTAGTCTCAGACAAAGTTCCAGTAATCCTTCTCTTATGTCCTCAAGTATCTTTATTTTCTTCCACCATTTCTTCCAGTGTATTCTCCAAATAGCAACTTCCAAGAATTCCCTGTCATTGTTCAAATACTCCTTCTGCTTCCGAGAGACAAACCTCTTCCAGTAGACTTTCTGGCTGACAGCCAACAGTGGTCCAAACTCCTGATCCTGTATTCAATCTATATAGAGAAGCAATATTTCTGTTGTACTGGGCAAGTCTTTCCTTTTGACTGCTGTTGTGTAGGTGTCCTAAATTAGCATGCTCTCTGCAGCTGCGTGTCCTCCACTGCTTGCCTTTCTATAGCTCATAATGACTACGTCAACTCAAAAAACACAGTGTTTTCACAGGAAAACATCATTTTTACATTAAACTAGTATGCTATAAGAATTTTTATAAGATAAAATAACATTTTCACAGCCCTTTATAATTCTTTGTTCCACAATGACCTCATTTCAGCATATGACCCAATTTTCTTCCTATTTCTGATGAGTCATGAGACTTGCATAACCCATCTTACTGGTATTCATATTACCATACTTAGATATCCCTTGGCCAAATCTTGTGTTATACAGTAATGAACCCCTACTTTTTTCACTGACGAGGGTTTTATGCTCAAAATCAGTACCTTATACCAACTTATACTAACATTTAGCTTTACTTCTCAGGAAAACTTGCTTTTAACTTAGCTGTCTTAAACACTTTACAACAGGTTTATTACTGTTTTACATACAATCCTTCATATGATTTTATTACACATATTGCCAAAGACAACACCGAATCAAATTCAGTGCCACAGATAATACCTGGAAAGATGAGTGCTGTATAAAATTATATGTACATCAAATAATCCTTTCAGTGTCACTACTTCGACAATCATGGCTAATCCACCATGCACTAACCCTGCACTCATGCAACATTGCATTAGTCTCATGTCCCTTCTATTTCTATTGTTCTATCATCTTAACTCTGTACCTCTTTCCTGTTTACCTCTCTTTCTCCACTATTTAACTGCGGTTCATTCATTCATGTACCTAATATTTGCCACTCCTTTCTACACCTCATGCTTTGTCCATGTGGACAAAAGTATCATAAGACAACAGGTCTCCTGGCATTGCGACAAAACACCTTGATATGGTCCAGTGTAAGGACAGAAATGGCTACATTTATATCTGCCATGTTGGGATGTTCGTTAGGCAGACTAATCTTATAAAAGGCACTATACAAGTAGGAAGGGCTTTAAAAAGCCATAGAAGGAGAAGTGCAGACCATTCTTGGCAAGCTAAGTTGGACTGCCAATCATTTTGTCCAATACAAACATATACTGGACCCCCACTTCCACCCCTCCCGAATGACACCAGTTATAAAGCCAATGGTTG